>NW_026061952.1:900000-1133765 GCF_023897955.1 Schistocerca gregaria | reverse complement strand
GAGAATATGTATGAACTTCAAATGACACGACGAACCGTCTCGTTTTGCATATGGATTCAAACCCAGGTCATGCAGACTAAGCAAAGATTTCGTGCCTGACGGAAACTAACAGTCACTCCTGATTAGGCATACAGAGAGTGATATACCTCGATTTTAGAGAGAGCCAGTTTGCAAATACCAACTTTAAATTACATAGCGCAAGCATTTTTGCCGGACGCGAATTCCTACCAAGCACCTATTGCTCCTGTTAACGAACGACGAGAGATGTTGAATCTTGGTTCTTGACAAGTAACTTACTTGAATTGCCGTGAGGTAAGGCTTTGTACTGGGCAGGGATTCGAACTCAGAACTTAATCGGATAGATATCGACGCACAATCGACTGTGACATTTCGGATTTTCTCGGCAGTAGCTAGATGTTTTAACTGAAATGACGAGACGAAACATATTTTTTTTTTCCTTCGAAAGACTCCAACCCGGCATCTATCGCTGTTATATTCTACAGAAAACGAACGTTAAATATGGGTTTGTTGCACCAGCAGCTACATGTGAGCGTGTTTGACCTAGAAATGAAATGACGAAGAGTTCAGTGCTCACTGGGAATACAGCTCCACACATCATATCGCTTTTGACTACACACAAAAATACGTCAGCTTCCGAATTTTTGTCCAGCTCGGACTAACATCTTGAACTTACAGTGATCTCGCAAATAGTCCTGTGTCTCACTGGGTGTCAAAAACGTCACATATCGTTAGTGTTGACAACGAATGAAAATACATTAAACATTAAAATAATTATCCACCAGCAGATAGGTGTTCTCATGCTAGAGCTTGATAATACATAATGAAATCTATAGTGCCGGGCCAGGATTCGAACCCATTCACGCGCAGTATGTGGAGATGTTGAGGAATCTGCAGTTCTGAACAAACAACAAATTGTAGCCGTGCTGTATTCTCACGAAGGGATCAAATTGAGCGTTAAGTACGGTCTAAGTTGCATTCCCAGATCAGAACCGATTTTATCGACATACAGAAGCTCAGATAAAATATGGACTAAATGTCCTTTGAGCGTTATTTAAGCATCACAAGACTGCACATACATGCAATCGATTTCGAGGTGCAAAGTGTTTATCTTACTTTGGTGACAGGTGGGCATAAGAGATTTCCAAAAACTTTTTATCGTACTGAAATAATCTTTTGTCGGAAAGAAACAAGGTAAGTGTTTTATTTGTATATATTTTGTAGGAAACTGTAATCGTGAGGGAAGATTATACACCTTAATGTTTGACACAACTGCTAGGAGAAAACGCTGCATCCTAACCAAACCCTGCAGTTCCTCTCCATATCCCCGTAAGACACGAGCAGGGGATTCTCCACGCATACCGCTACACAGCTGTTCCTAGCACACCTGAGATTTGGCAACATCGTCACAAACATTAGGCAACACTGTGACAGTGCAATCACTTCCGCCTATGGTACTGAATTGGCTCACTAAATTTACTTGATATTACCTTTCCATTTGAATGGCTCATGCTGTATAATCCTTACGTAAACTAAGATACTGAGGCAGAAAATTCAATTTTTTGGCTAAAGAAATGCTATTCTTCACATAAATGGCAACTTTTATTATCTTTCACGATGCGTTATGAGGCTGAGCGACCAATACCATGATGAGAGTGGTGCAAAGGTAGCAGTGTGTCTGTAACCCGGTGGTACCGCCCATGTCTCGTGTCAGAACGGCTCAATCAGTCGTCAGTTCCAACTGAGGTAGGGACCATCGTGTGCGAGCTTTTTTTTTAAGGAGCTGCGAATTTCCAGAAAAAATTCTGTATCGAAATCGGAAGAAAACCTTTACACATCAAATCTTCTTGGTAGCTCGACTCAGTAAGTTGTGTTAATCGTCATAGATCATGGCGTTCTGACTTCCAAGCTGCTTCGCAATACCAGCGTCTCTGAAGAAATTCGAATCGACCATCAACGATACGAATTTCAATATTGTTCTTCACTTAAGACTCACATGCCAGGGTGATAAGTATGAAGGAAATGAGCCTCTTGATTACTCTATGCTAAACTTCCCTGCAGACATGTGCTGACAGTGTCTCTAGCAACTTACTTTTTCTCTGGGTAGCTTCAAATATGGGCAATTTTTTCGCCTTAAATCCAATTGAATATTCTAAATATCATTTGTGAACAGCGTTCACTTCTCCATTAATTAATTTATGGACCTCAAAACAAGCAGTTTGCCTTAGTAGCTATAGAGCAGGTTCTCATAGGTATTGACGCAATCTTTTGCATCCATTTACCATAGAAAATCTAAGAAAGAAACCAAACACATTACATTGCATTTACTCCCTGTGCCTTGAGTAACACATATGAATCCATGACAATAATAAATTATTTGAAGAATCTCCTGTGCAAGGAAAGGAACAGAATGTGACGCTTTAATTATAGCGCACTGGATCAGAAACAATGAAATTAATTCTGCGTCACATTGATGTACTGCATTCTAATGTAATAAAGTAATCATCAAATAAAAACGGTTTTGTGCCTCCTTTGCTATGAAGAGTGAAACACAAATCGTAGGCAGATTTTATGGGTCACTACTCAACAACATTAAAGCATTTTACATGGTTGAGAGTGTGGAGTGGAGCAGATGTTGTCGGCAGAAGGCAGCGCAGTGCCTCAGCCCCCGCCGGTAGGCAGCAAACGGGTCCCAGAGAACTCAGACGCATGCGGTGTTCAGAGGCAGATGCTCGGTAAAGAAATCTTTCGCTAAGACATTGCTGAACCAAACTATTATTACCAGTGTGACACAAAGCGAAATATATTGTAGATTCGCTTGAATTACAAGCATAGCTTCAGCACCGAGAGCAAAGGGGCGATAAAAATTTTGTCGTTGTCTGCTTCCGGTCGCCAGACGTCATATTAGCTAGTCTCGCGTTTTACCTCAAGACTACGGCCTTAGTCAAGAATAATGTACTAAGACTGAACTGAAGACTTCCTCTGGGAAGTGCCGCAGTCTACAATGTTGCTGATCGAGCATACTGCCGGACACAGGATCCTGAGAGGAGCACGACTGTGTTGTCCACCTTATGTGGACGGCTCGGCGGTCAATGTTTTGCTCTAAGGCTGTATCTACAACACATATTGCACCCTGAACACCTAGAAGAATTAAGAAAACAAAAGTAGTTTATGAGAGCAACGTTAACTATGGCGTTCGAAGTATTCATAGTGTTGTGTTCGTGTGTGCAAACGCCTTCCAATGCCCACTCAAGGAGGACAAGGATGCAAAGTCTAGCTTCAGTATTATAAATTCGCTACAGTCTGCGGATGAACTCAGACTTAGGTTGATAATTAATTTGAATATTTAGCAATACTATACCCACTGGTGTTAAACTCGTTATTAACCAATGATTCCCAAAGCTACAGGGACACTACTTGTGATACTTAGGCTGAGCTATCAGACGAAAAGATCAACCTGACACAAACTGTGGTAAGTTTGTTTTACAAACTTCGTACCAGGATAATGAGCTTTTACGTATTTGGGATGTCTGTGAACGTTGCTGCTTGAGACGATTTAAGACGAAAGTAAATTCCTTTAGCAACGACAATGTTTGAAGAAATCGTCTTAACGGGACTAAATCGTGATTTGTAAATCGTTTACCGGCCGTACTCTACCGCATTTCGCTGATTGGAAGGCAAATAGATTACGGAAAAATGTCACAGAAGGAAAAGGGAGAACGAAATGTCTCCCACTGGAAGGTCATGTTGTCTTATTTAAATGATTACAAAATCAGGTAAAACGACCAGTCAGATTGTCAGTATAAGAACATTACTGTTGTCAGTATGATGTAGCACTGCTCAGGGCCTGTAACGATAAAGGGCCCGTTTAGGTCAGTCATATTGTATACAGAAGTGGGAGAGAGAGCACCGCTAAATTCTACAATCCGAATGCATTGCCGACACACAGAAATTACTGTTACAGTGTACTAATGGAGCCCAATTAGTGAGTGAACTGCGTATTTTCTGGTGAGAGAGAGCACTGGCAAATAATCTTCGCTATATTAGGTTACTTAATCTGGTGTCACTCTGAGACAGAATTTATGGCCGGCGGCTGAGTGTAAGGTCAATGGGCCGGATCCGAGTTTTGCAAGTGCGAAATACTTTCCTACATTATAGAAGCGAATATTAAACTGGAACTAATATTCCAAAAATTTTGAACTTGGATAGCTTAGAATGAAAATCTTTTTCTTTATTGCAAAGGAAAACAATTGATTTTCTAAAACATTCTCTGTCATACACAACTTGAAACAGGTCACGTCAACCAAATCATATGGAAAAATTGACAGCGACGTACATCGGCAGGCAGTAAGATCTCTTGGCTTTTGGTTTGGCAGTACTCGACAGCCATTTCTAGGCGCAAGTAATAGAAGAAAGGCAGAGCGTTTTTGTTATCAAGTAACGTCTTCATCGATTACTTTAGTTTTAATGAAATCTATGAGTAATTGCTGATGTTTGATATTAACATGAAAAGAATTCTGTAGACAGAGAAAGAACCTCTTCTTGTGAAACTACTTGTATAGTGACCAAAAGGCACGAACTGATATTCAAGTACAGTGTTCCAGCAGCGGCATGAAGAAAATGATAGTAATAATGACGGTAATAATCCAATTATCCGGTAACTTCACACTTCCCAGTGGATCTTCACGAAATAAGAAAATATCTGAATTTGTGAACATTTCAAAATGGCTTCACATCGAGCCTATGATGCCTACAAGGGTCTTTACATCCTGCTGACATGAGAATAGCATAATCTCCGCGTCAGAAGCTTGTTTCTACTTAAACATTTAATAGACTCGCGTTTTATCCACCGTGACTACTTTTGTAAGCTCAGCACATCATCCGTTGCAGCTCACTCCTGGGGCTGGGAAATGTGGGCACAATGGCCTGGTGGAACTATCACAGGAGCAATGCGTGGGTCAGACATTTACTATTAAGAAGCACAAACAGATTTACTTTGCGTCTGGTAACCTCAAAAGAAAGACGTTATAATCCAGAATTCGCAATACAAATCACGTTCCATCATTACCAACTGGGCAGAGCCAGGTTACGTTGGGAAATGACATAGCGGAAGTCATCGTAAACAGAAATACAGTCGCCAGTAAACTTACTTACATTAGAAAATTTTATTTTATTTTATGAACCGATAGCCATTTAAAGGATGGGGCTCTTATTTTACTTGTAATTGATTGAACTAGAGACGTTGTAAAATTTGGTGCTGGACTGTGATTCGAATTCGTTTCTCCTCTTTCGAGGATCTGAATCTCTCGGAACATTATAGTTCAACCATTTCGTTCCTTTTCGCAAGACTGCAACCTTCTCTAGGTCTCCTCCAAAGGTAAGTATGTGGGTCCGAATCCTGATCCAATACAAAAATATTCATAGTTTCAGTTCAAGCCCTATAACGTGCACACCGTCCCGCTAGTGAAAACCAACGTGCGCTTTTAATGTCTATTCATGTGTTGCCAACAATCGCAATAGGTGTCATTATTTCTTGTCAAACACGCACACACCTTACCGTTGGTGAGTAAGCAACTGATATTTAAGCTATATTTGTGGATGCACGGTAGGCGTGCAGTTAGATTGTCGCTTAGGTACTAAAGTTTGTATCTTTAGTTTAGATCCAAACACCTAGCAGCTGGTAAGAAAAACCGATACGTAACATTTGATTTTACTTAACTAACAATACGATTACGTGTTGGGTTCGTATCTCCGTCATATAACTTCACATCATGCACTTAATCTTTAAATGCATGCGCACTTTGTTACTTGAGCATGGAGGTATATCAGACATCTTTCGTGGTTAGTTAAGAGGGACGAAAGGGTCTTGTTAGGAGTCCCGGTTTATTACAAAAATTGTCGTCTTTTATTTTCAAGTTTAGATTTCATTACTGGTATTGGCAAAAATTTCGGTAATTTATGACTCTTCATGGATAGCCATCAATATGATATGATTAGATTACATTAGATCAATTCTTGTTTCATAGATCATGAATACGATATTTCGTAATGATGTGTAACATGTCATTTTAATGAAAGGTTTCTTTACATACCATGATTCAATTTCTTTACAACAATTTCTTACTCTCTCTCATTCTTTTTGATCTCTCTCTCTCTCTCTCTCTCTCTCTCTCTCTCTCTCTCTCTCTCTCTCTCTCTCTCTCTCTCTCTCTCTCTATCATACACACACACATTCTTTTTTTCTCTATTTGTTTGTTTTGCTCGACTATCGGCGAGGCATCAAAACGTCTCTGAATGAGCTTCTTAGTTTTTAGTACACTTACGAAATAAATATAAAAGCAACTGTGAGAGTTACTGATATATGATGCTTAGTTTTCAGTCAGTTCGGAGTATTATTAGTAACCACGCTCCAGTCCCTAAACCTAGTTACAGAAATGCGAATCAGACGCATTACGTATTCCAGGCCGTAGCAACCGCGACTTGGAGACACCAGCTATGGTCACTTCCCAGACCGCTGTACGATCACATCGGTTCGTCTTCTTTCTGCTGGTACTGTAACTGAGATTTTACAACAAGGCAACGTATGTTTGGCAACTATGTGATCGACGAGTTCCTTCCTGGTGCGCACGGAATTTATCCTCAAAGTTCACTTGATTTTACCTGTCATTTCCATTAAATAATCTGATTTATTATCACGTTAGGTGTAACAAAAGTTTGTAAATTTACGGTTTTCAGCCCAGGAAAGTCGTTGCACGTGGAAATCGCAACTAATCTCGTCCTTTAAATAGCGGTTTACGAGTGCTAGACATTATCGAACTCGTAAGAGTAAGCTAAGACACGTACTTCTACGCCAGCTCTATGGTAATGCGCTGGCCTGAGAAATAGCATCTGTTATGGTTCGCACTTCCAGTCTCACTGACTGTAACGTTTTTATCCCTTCTGTGAAAGAGCTACAAGCAGTCAGATAAAACATCGATAAGGAAATCGCAAAAAAATACTTTCGGCTCATAGTGCAATGGTGAAAACTTACAATGCTGCACAACAGGTAACTCCTCTTCCCGCCGCTCACAAGCAAATTTTGGGTTTCTAGGAATACAAAACTTTACTTATGAAATGCGACATTTGCACTGCACGACGTTTTCAACAAAGAGATAGCGCAATACAGTAGCTCAAGTGGAAAGAAACACTTCCTTTTCAAATTTGTGCATCCTACACTGTTGGCTGTTCTGTGTAGGTGGCAGGTACGTGATTTTATTTCGGTGATTACAAAATAAAGTCGAATGTATGCACTGGGTAGTCGAGGCAGCTAGTTCATTGTGATTCGGTCAACCAAGTACATGAATTTACTGAACCTGCTGCAAATTACTACAGGAAGCCTGTGTGTCAATTCTCATCCGGAGAGGTGCAACGGCGTTACGATAGAAAAATGAGCCACATACTTATAATATGCTTGTATATCTATGGACTGGGTTCGATTCCAACTTCTGTCAATGATTTTAGATAGGGAGAGACAGATTCCATTCTCTTCTGGCTACACCAAGTGAAGAAGATATAATGACATTGTGGTCTGAAATTAACATGAAAAATGATATTCCTTTTCTACAAAGTAGACGTTAGGATGAATCACAATAAAGACTGGAGCGGCGACACGTAGAAACCTTTCTTATACTTGTTATTTATTTCTAGTGACGAAACAAACGCTATGTAGGCTCACAGGACATTTAGTCCATATTTTATCTGAGCTTCTGTATGTCGATAAAATCGGTTCTGAACTGGGAATGCAACATAGACCGTACTTAAGGCTGAATTTGATCCCTTCGTGAGAATACAGCACGGCTACAATTTGTTGTTTGTTCAGAACTGCAGATTCCTCAACATCTCCACATACTGCGCGTGAATGGGTTCGAATCCTGGCCCGGCACTATAGATTTCATTATGTATTATCAAGCTCTAGCATGAGAACACCTATCTGCTGGTGGATAATTATTTTAATGTTTAATGTATTTTCATTCGTTGTCAACACTAACGATATGTGACGTTTTGACACCCAGTGAGACACAGGACTACTTGCGAGATCACTGTAAGTTCAAGATGTTAGTCCGAGCTGGACAAAAATTCGGAAGCTGACGTATCTTTGTGTGTAGTCAAAAGCGATATGATGTGTGGAGCTGTATTCCCAGTGAGCACTGAACTCTTCGTCATATTATTTCTAGTTCAAACACGCTCACATGTCGCTGCTGGTGCAACAAACCCATATTTAACGTTCGTTTTCTGCAGAATATAACAGCGATAGATGCCGGGTTGGAGTCTTTCGAAGGAAAAAAAATTATGTTTCGTCTCGTCATTTCAGTTACAACATCTAGCTACTGCCGAGAAAATCCGAAATGTCACAGTTGATTGTGCGTCGATATCTATCCGATTAAGTTCAGAGTTCGAATCCCTGCCCAGTACAAAGCCTTACCTCACGGCAATTCAAGTAAATTACTTGTTAAGAACCAAGATTCAACATCTCTCGTCGTTCGTTAACAGGAGCAATAGGTGCTTGGTAGGAATTCGCGTCCGGCAAAAATGCTTGCGCTATGTAATTTAAAGTTGGTATTTGCAAACTGGCTCTCTCTAAAATCGAGGTATATCACTCTCTGTATGCCTAAGTTTCCGTCAGGCACGAAATCTTTGCTTAGTCTGCATGACCTGGGTTTGAATCCATATGCAAAACGAGACGGTTCGTCGTGTCATTTGAAGTTCATACATATTCTCAACTGGTTGCCCGTGAATAACTTCAATTTTTAAACTAATTTTGTGTTCAATGATAAGTACGGTATGTTACTTTGAAGAGGAAATCATGAATACGACGAATTTACTACGTGTATTACCTATCTGACGTAATAATGAGAGTGGTAAAATGTCAGGTATGTCATTTATTGTAATAAATGTGAGCTACAAGCCTTAAGGGCAGTCTTATCTGTGAGAAGGTGTTCCGTGATATTTGTAGTATCGTGGTATTACTTTGCATCTTGAGTTATTGCGATACAGAACAGTTTTTTCTCGTGGTGACTTGTTGGAACCACTTTCAATAGTCAAACGACTGTACCAAGGAGCGATAAGGAGACCTGCTAGACAGTTGCGCTATGTGGGTTGCATGTGAATCAGGTGAAATTCAATTCAGGTCGTTCGGATACTATTGGGCATGAATGAACATCACGTGTATCGATTTCCATCGCGCTGGGGTAAGTCCTCATGGATACGTTTATTCTCCTTAGAGTGTAAATATATTTGGAGCACGTCATTCAAAAACGTTTGAAACGACATAGACGGGAGCGGGTTGTTGTTAGGAGAGCAGAATGTATTAGACTCGCGGATCATGTGGTGTTATTGGCAGAGAGCGAAAGAAGTATGACTGAAATGTTAAAAGAATTGAACAAGAGGCGTGAGTAAATTGGAATGAGAAATAATAAGAAAATCGCAAAATGTCCGGTGATAGGTGCAAGAAAAGCAAGAACAACTATAACGTTAGGCAGGAAGATACACAACAATTTAGTGTTTTTAGATAACTGCGACGTGCTATTATGGACGACATTGGAAGTAATAAGGAGGTGAAAATACGTATAGCAATTGCCAACGAGACGTTTCATAACAGGAGGCTTTTATGTGGGTGCATTGATAGGGGATAAAATAGGCAGGCACAGTGAGAAATGAGGTGGTGTTGAGTGGGAGAACAGAGAGAAATTTTAAAGGTAGCAAGATGAGCAAACACAATTGGCATGGACACTGAATGAGAAGAGATTGTTTATTGATGGTATGAAGGAAATGGTGAATGCAAGAAGAAGAAGAAGAAGAAGAAGAAGAAGACGCAGAACATACCAGGTGGTGGACAGCGTAAGAACAGAAAATAGTTGTGAGAAAACAAGAGGGTAACAAATGATGGGACTGCATGGAGAGCTACATGTGAAGACCTGCCCTAGAGCAGAACACTCATGGTGGTGGTGTTGATGAAGAGGAGACTTATGTAGGACATTTTGCAAAACGCCCATTTTCTTGTAATCCAAATTTAAACAAAACATAGGCAGCTTATTATTTGTAGTCTATAAACGACCGTGAATTGCGTGACAGATGGAACTTGCCAGTATACCAGTTATTAGGACTTATTCCCACTCCACTGACGTATGGAGCGTGCGAACTGTGGCTGCTTAAAAGCCTCTGTGCGTGCTGTGCTTAGTCTCTTCCGGTCTTCACGCTTCCTACAGTTACAATACGTAGGTGGTTTCAGTATATTCCATTCCTACTTTCATCATGTAACGTCAGTTCTAGAAACTTTCTAATTAGGTCTCCTCGCGATACTTTGCTCTTCCACGGGATAGTCTGTGTCTACCATGAACTGTCCGTTAGTCAGTAAGTAGAATAACTGGTTTTCCGACACATGTCGCCATGTAACTGTCGCTCTGTCTCCACGTCAGAGAGACGGAAATTCTGTGTGCCACATTTGAAGATGAGTCTGTAAAGGTTACAAAACTAGTTAATGGAATTACAAATAGTTCAAAAAGTGAGTTTTTGCGGTTTTCCGTATTTACATTCAATGCACTAGTCACAGGCTCTAGGCGATCCTTAGGGGATATGCTTAGTCGGTTGAGAGCGTGATGTGTCCCTCCGAGATTAATTTCACCTGGGCTTTAAGCGACTCACCGGTCAGCATTTACAGAGCTGCCAACTACATCTCACACCGGGAATATTATCAGGATTGGTTTGCATCGCAGCCTACGGAAGAGAACGAAAATCGAACGAGCATTCGCAGTCATTCCCTCCATTGACTACCATTCGCCTATATTCAACAGTTAAGGATTCCTCCGGAAATATTCCAAGTAGACTTTCTCTGGATATTTTACGTTTCTTTCCAAGCGCCTGCCTGTTCAATTTGATCAGAAACTGTGTGACATTCTCCAACGCGTCAAAAAACCTGTGACCATTCGTGCCGCCCTTCTCTGTATACATTCAGTATCGCCTGGCAGTTGTATCTGATTAGGATCCAAGAATCTCGAGCAATATTGGGGGATGGGTCACAAGCGTGATTTGTAAGCAATTTCTTTTGTACACTGATTGTATTTTCCTAGAATTCTACCAACGAATTGCAGCCAGCCACCGTATTTCCCTAAGACTGCGACTATGTGACGGTTCCATTTCAAATCTCTAGAAATTTTTACACCCAGGTATTCATGTGGGTTGAGCGATAGCGAATTTGACTCGCTGCACTATACTCGTAGGATAAGGTTATATCGTTTTGTGAACCGAACAATTTTACATTTCGGGAACATTTAAACTAAGTTGTCATGCTTTGCACTACACTGAAATCTTATGAGGGCGTGACTTCTTTCAAACAGAACTTTATTACAGGCAACAGCATCATTTGCGAAAACACTGAAGTTCCAAATAGACCGCGTAACCACCGCCCCCTTCTCCCCTCCAAATTGCTGTCTGAAAACTGGAAGTCCCACTTGTAAAACACCTTCAGAAGTTCGTTCACATTCCGTATCAGTTAATGTGTTAAAAACTTGACCTGAAGAAACATAACCCTTTGCAGTTGAAGACGCTCTGTTGTAAGAGAAGCTAGTTTTTCGAAAACGTCTCAATATTTATTTACTGAACTAGGTGTTGTACAATTCTATAATTTTCAGGTACATTCGGCGACGTATGTGGATACTGTGACAAATGTGTTGCGAATAAAGTGAGTAGTAAAGAAGTAATAAAGTGAAACATCAAGCCTGATGCTGACACCTTACTACACGAACAGCGAAAATGTAGAAGTGATCAAAGTCTTTTTCCTTTCATCATTATGTCAGGGATGTCAGAGGGGAAAAAAAGTTTCGCCAAGTTTCGAAATTATGTGTGAAGTTTGTTGGAAGTCGCCACGTGCTGCCTTTCACAAATGCTCGGTGAATATATTCTCGATAATTTGCGCGCCATGAAATTGTGCTGCCTTAGACGAGTACGCAGTTTTTAACTTTTAACGCCCGACTTATTGCGTAAACCTATGCTTTTAAATGAAGGACGGAAGGAGGATTGCATTTAATGTGCCATCGATGTTGAGGTTGGTTTGTGGGGGGTTAAAGGGACCAGACTACTTAGGTCATCGGTCCCTTGTTCCACGACCATAATAATACACGAAGAAAAGTCCAACAAGCAATAAACACATAACGGAGACGACAAGGGACGACACAGTACAAGAAAGACATAGACGAAGACCAGAGAAAAGAGATTAAAAGACACACAAAGTGCGACGGTCATTGGCCGACCATGAAAATAAAACTGGAAAGGCCAACAACCAAGGGACACATTAAAACACCACAAACTAAAACCCCAGGCCAAAAGCCACAGTCGACACTAAAAAAAAAATGAAAAGGGACTCTCATATTGAATGATAAAAACCCCCTGCTCGAATAAAACGGAGAACTAAGTCAGCCATAGTAGAGTCATCGGTTAAAAGAGCAGGGAGTGTATCAGGCAGCGCGAATGTCTGCCTGAGGGCAGTTAAAAGTGGGAAGTCTAGTAAGACGTGTACCACGGTCAGGGCCAATCCGCAGCGACAGAGAGGCGGGTCGTCACGGCACAAGAGATACGCGTGCGTGAGCCGGGTATGTCCTATGCGGAGCCGGCAGAGGACGACAGCGTCCTTGCGAGACCCCCGCATGGAGGAGCGCCACACACTGGTTGTCTCCTTGACTGCCCGAAGTTTGTTGGGAGAGGGCAGGGTGCGCCACTCATCACGCCAAGCAGCAAGGACCTTCTGCCGCAATACGGATCGGACGTCACTCTCTAAAAGACCGATCTCCATGGCCGGGGAACTGACCGCCTGTTTCGCCAGTTCGTCAACCCGCTCGTTACCCGGGATGCCGACGTGACCCGGGGACCAAACAAAGGTGACAGAGCGACCGCAACGGACGAGAGTATGGAGGGACTCCTGGATGGCCATCACCAGACGGGAACGAGGGAAACACTGGTCAAGAGCTCGTAAACCGCTCAGGGAGTCACTACAGATGACAAAGGACTCACCTGAGCGGGAGCGGAGAAACTCTAGGGCACGATAGATGGCAACCAACTCGGCAGTGTATACACTGGAACCAGCTGCCAATGACCGTTGCTCACAATAATCCCGTAGAGTGAGAGCGTAACCAGTGTGACCAGAGACCACCGAACCGTCGGTGTAGGCCACCGCCGCGTTCGGAAACTCGGCCAGGATGGAAAGAAAGCGGCGGCGGAGGGCCTCCGGAGGCACTGAGACCTTCGGACCCTGTGCCAAGTCGAGCCGAAGGCACGGTCGGGGCACACTCCACGGGGGCAGACGGAGATTGGCCCGGAAAACAGGCGGCAGAGGAAAAAAGTCAAGGCCACGGAGAAGGTCCCGGAGGCGAACCGCAATGGGACACCCTGACCGGGGCCGCCTGTCTGGAACATGGACGATCGAGCGCGGGAACAGGAGACGGTAGTTTGGATGCCCTGGCATGCTATAAACGTGCGCGGCATAGGCGGCCAGAAGGCGGTCACGCCGGAACCGCAATGGAGGGACACCAGCCTCCACAAGTATGCTGTCGACGGGGCTTGTCCGGAACGCCCCGTGGCGAGGCGGATCCTGCAGTGGTGTATGGGATCCAGCAATCGCAATGCTGAAGGCGAGGCAGAACCGTACGCCACACACCCATAATCAAGGCGGGACTGGATCAGCGCTTGATATAGGTGGAGGAGGGTGGACCGGTCGGCACCCCACCTGGTGTGGCTTAAGCAACGGAGAGCGTTTACGTGCCGCCAGCATGTTTGCTTCAGCTGCCTAATATGGGGCAGCCAAGTCAACCGGGTATCGAACACCAGTCCCAAGAACCGATGCGTCGCGACCACAGCAAGAGGTTCACCATCAAGGTAAAGGCGCGGCTCAGGGTGAACCGTGCGACGCCGGCAGAAATGCATAACGCAGGTCTTCGCGGCCGAAAACTGGAAGCCGTGCGCTACAGCCCATGACTGCGCCTTGCGGATGGCACCTTGCAGCTGCCGTTCAGCAGCGGCGATGCCACTGGAGCTGTAATATAGGCAGAAGTCGTCCGCATATAAAGAAGCCTCGACGGACGACCCCACCGCCTCAAGGAGCCCATTGATGGCAATTAAAAACAGGGACACACTGAGGACAGACCCCTGTGGGACCCCGTTCTCCTGGACCCGGGAGGAACTATGCGACGCAGCTACTTGCACGCGGAAGGAACGATACGAAAGAAAATTCTGAATAAAAATCGGGAGCGTGCCCCTAAGGCCCCACCCATGAAGTGTGGCCAGGATGTGATGGCGCCAAGTCGTATCGTATGCCTTCCGCATGTCGAAGAAGACGGCAACCAGATGTTGGCGGCGTGCAAAGGCTGTACGGATGGCAGACTCCAGGGAGACCAGATTATCGACGGCAGAGCGGCCTTTACGGAACCCACCCTGAGACGGAGCCAGAAGGCCCCGAGACTCGAGGAGCCAACTCAACCTCCGGCTCACCATACGTTCCAGCAACTTGCAAGGAACGTTGGTGAGGCTTATGGGGCGATAGCTGTCCACCTCCAGCGGGTTCTTGCCAGGTTTCAATACGGGGAGGACTATGCTTTCCCGCCATTGAGACGGGAAAACACCCTCGACCCAGACGCGATTGAAAAGATCTAGGAGGCGTCGCTGGCAAGGCACTGAGAGGTGTTTCAGCATCTGGCTGTGAATGCGGTCTGGTCCAGGAGCCGTATCAGGGCAAGCAGAAAGTGCGCTCTGGAATTCCCATTCGCTGAAAGGAGCATTGTACGACTCCGCGTGGCGCGTGTGAAAGGAAAGCCTCCGACTTTCCAACCGCTCTTTCCGGGAGCGGAAGGCCAACGGGTAGTTCGTTGACGCGGAACACTGAGCAAAATGCTCTGCTAACCGGTCCGCAATCGTGTCGGAGTCGGTGCACACTGCTCCATTCAGCGAAAGCCCAGGGACAGAGACAGGTGGCCGATAGCCTTGGAGTCGCCGAATCTGGGCCCAAACCTGCGATGCAGAGGTACGGACGCCAATGGTGGAAACATAACGTTCCCAACACTCCTGCTTCCGTTGGCGAATAAGGCGTCGGGCTCGGGCGCGGAACTGTTTAAAAGCAATGAGGGTCTCCAACGACGGGTGCCGCTTATGGCGCTGAAGAGCCCGCCGGCGATCTCGAATCGCCTCTGCGATCTCGGGCGACCACCACGGCACAGTCCTCCGCCGAGGTGACCCGGATGTACAGGGAATCGCAGATGCCGCCGCAGAAACGATGCTGGTGGTGACCGACTGAACCACCGCATCAATCGGATCAGTGGAAGGAGGTGCGATCACTGCGACAGATGTAAATAAGTCCCAATCAGCCTTATTCAGAGCCCATCTGGAGGGGCGTTCAGAAGAGTGACGCTGTGGCAGTGACAGAAAGATGGGGAAATGGTCACTACCACATAAGTCGTCATGGACCCTCCAGTGGATGGGTGGTGAAAGTCCGGGGCTGCAAATAGAAAGGTCAATGGCCGAAAACGAGCCATGGACCGCACTAAAGTGGGTCGCCTCTCCCGTGTTTAAAAGGCAGAGGTCAAGCTGTGACAGAAGAGTCTCGACATCTCTGCCCCGGCCAGTAATCGCGGCGCTACCCCACAAGGGGTTATGGGCGTTAAAGTCGCCCAGCAACACAAAGGGAGGCGGCAGTTGTCCTATCAATGCAGCCAACACATGACGAGAGACATCACCATCCGGCGGAAGGTACAAACTGCAGACAGTAATAGGCTGAGGCGTCCACATCCTTACAGCGACAGCCTCTAAGGGTGTATGAAGAGGCACACACTCGCTGTAGATAGAGTTAAGGACGTAGACGCAGACTCCACCAGACACCCTCTCATAAGCTGCCCGGTTCTTATAATAACCCCGATACCCTCGTAGGGCAGGGGTCCGCATTGCCGGAAACCACGTTTCCTGGAGGGCAATGCAGAAGAAAGGGTGACTGCTGACGAGTTGGCGGAGCTCAGCAAGGTGGTGGAAAAAACCGCTGCAGTTCCACTGGAGAATCACTTTGTCCATGGGCGAAATAGGCGTGAAGGGACCGAGGAGGCAGATCACGTCACTGGGTCACCTGCTGTCACCGATCGAGGACCAGTACAATCGGCGTCCTTGGCGTCTGAGGGTATGGCGAGATCCAGGTCCTCAGCGGACGCCAGGATCTCCACCTCATCCCCAGACGCAGAGCCTGTATGGAGCGGTGGGGTGGATGCCACCGCGCGTTCCTTGGCCTTAGAGGCCTTCTTCTTCTTCGTCTTCTCTCTCTGCTCCTTGGGCTTTACTAGCTGGGAGGGCTCCACCGAGTCAGTCTCCGGGACGGAGGAGGAGCGGGAAGCCCTGCGACCAGCCGCTGGCCTGCTTTTCAGCCATTGGCTGACGTCACCCTTCCCAGAGGTGGAAACCTGGGAAGGGAGGGACCCGAGGGATCCCTTGCGAGAGAGAGTCGCCGAAGAAGTCGGACGCTTCTCCGGCTTAGAGTTGGGGACTTGTGTCCCCGATGGTTGGGGGGTCGTTGCTCCTGAGGTAGATGGTGCAGGAGCAACAGATGGGGAAGTGCCCCCCACCATCAAGGGGGCAGGTGTAGTATTCCGGCTCAGAGTGTTCAGTGGAATCGGTGCAGCAGATGACAAAACTACTGTTTTGGCAGCGGTGGCATAGGAGCTGGTCAGAGCCACAGGATGTAGCCTCTCGTATTTCCGCTTAGCCTCAGTATAGGTCATGCGGTCCAGGGCCTTATATTCCATGATCCTTCGTTCTTTCAGTAGGACCTTGCAGTCTGGCGAGCAAGGGGAATGGTGTTCGCCGCAGTTCACACATATGGGAGGCGGCGCACATGCAGTATTAGGATGTGAAGGGCGTCCACAATCTCTGCATGTCATGCTGGAAGTACACCGAGATGACATGTGGCCGAACTTCCAGCATTTGAAACACCTCATCGGGGGAGGGATATAGGGCTTCACATCACTTCGGTAGACCATCACCTTGACCTTTTCGGGTAGGACGTCACCCTCGAAGGCCAAGATGAAGGCACCGGTGGCTACCTGATTATCCCTCGGACCCCGATGGACGCGCCGGACGAAGTGAACACCCCGCCGTTCTAAATTGGCGCGTAGCTCGTCGTCTGACTGCAAGAGTAGGTCCCTATGGAATATAATGCCCTGGACCATGTTGAGACTCTTATGGGGTGTGATCGTGACGGAAACATCCCCCAACTTGTCACAAACGAGAAACCGCCGTGACTGTGCAGAGGATGCCGTTTTGATCAATACTGCCCCAGAGCGCATTTTGGACAAGCCCTCCACCTCCCCAAACTTGTCCTCCAAGTGCTCGACAAAAAACTGAGGCTTGGTCGCCATAAACGATTCCCCATCGACTCGTGTACAGACTAAATAGCGAGGTGAATAAGGTTCGCTGCCAACCATAGCCTTTCGTTCCTCCCATGGTGTGGCCAGGGAGGGGAACGATTGTGGATCATATGCCTGAGCGTTGTATTGAGGCCGAGAACGCTTAGAGACTGCTGGCGGCTGGCCGCCAGCAAGAGATGATGTACCACGCTTCATCGCGGGTCATCCGCCCTGATGCCACCTACTCCGACCAAGGGCCCTCCCCACGGGCGCCACCCAGCCTCAGCAACGACCACCTGGCGGGATGGCCATTGCCGGGAGTCCCGATGCCCCAAGGAGACAGGCATCTACTCCTTGGCATACGCGGGGAGTTAACGGCGCAGGCATCAGTAGAGCGATCCCTGTGTTGTCAGGGGGCTACAACCGACAGGGTACATGGCGGCCCCACCACAACGGACTGGCTACCATGCTGGATTTCAGGCGAAATGTAGCCCATGATCGTCATTGGCGCATAAAGCGACACAGCAGAGCAGACTGCAAAAACCGCACCCAAGAACAAAGCCACGCCCTAGAGATGGTGAGTGGGCGGGACAGCTATGCGACGACGACCAACCAAGCTAGAGATGGTAATGAGCGATGGACACATTGCACCTTGTAAGGCGCCCTTCCCCAATCAGCTCGCTCTTCGGAAGAATTTAGAAGATGGAGGTCAAACCCGGTAGGGGACCATCACATAAGGCCGAAACGTTTGAGACTCCTTTTAGTCGCCTCTTACGACAGGCAGGAATACCGTGGGCCTATTCTTACCCCCGAACCCACAGGGGGCCATCGATGTTGAGGTCATTAGAAACGGAGCAGGAGTTGGCACTGCGTCAGGGAAGGGTAAAAGAAGTCCGCCGTTCCCTTTAAAAGGAACCATCCCAGCATTTGCTTGGAGCGATTCAGGAAAGTTACGGAAAACGTATCAGGATGGCCGGATGCGGATTTAAACGTCATCCTCCCGAATGCGAGTCTAGTGTACTAGTTGGCAGCTCGTCGTGTAGAAGCTAGCGTTGCTGGTGGTGGGATTCCGGGTTCGATTCACGGCTGGGTTGCTTTCTCCGCCCGGGAAGTAGGTGTCTGTGGTGTCATCATTTCACCATCATCCGTGAAGGTGGCGAAACTGGACTGTGTAAAGGTTGGGGCTTTGTACAGGCGCTGATAACCGTGCAGTTAAGCGCCCCAAAAACCAAACATCATCATCATCATCATCATACCATGGAATAACCACTGCGGCAGCTCGTTCGGAATACATTTAAATGAGCAGATTAAGTCAGCATTTTTAGTATATACATTGACTTCGTTCTTCATAAATGAAAGCAGGAACTACGACAAGACAAAGGAATTGGGATAACGAATGAGAAATACCTGATTGTGCTTCTGTTTGTAGATGACATGATTCAAGTTCACGAAATGACCTCCAAAGATCTATGTACCACCTGAACGAAATATGCAATGAATACAACTTTAAAATTTCTAGTAATAAAACGAAAATAAGTGCACTCCGAGGAAAATACTCAGTCAGTTTAAAACTAGTTTTGGATAATCCTGCTTTAGAACTGGTCTCTTAATCTTTCATTTAGGCTACGCTGTAAGATCTGATTTTTACTCTGATACTTAAAATAAATTACACAAATTCTAAGCTGTCTGTGACACTATTATCTGAATATTGGGCAATAAAGTACAAAAAGATTGTCCCGAAATTCTATAACGTGGTCGCGGTTCCTGTATTATGTATGAAAGCGAAAACATGGTTTAAAAAAAAGCAAAAAAAATCACACGGCAGAGATGAGGTTCCTACGAAATTCGAAGAGCTGCACAACAAGAAATGATTAGGAATGAAGTTACTAGAGAAAAATTAAGTATTTTCAAAAGAAACTAAAAAATTCAAAAATATCGTGAAGACTGGTGAGAATGCTACGTCCCAGACTTCCCCAAAATATTCTGAACTACAAGCGGAATGGAAGACGTGATATTCAAAGGCCTCGGACGTGGGAGCAATTTCGTTTGTAGAGACTATCCCGCGCGGCGACTACTGAAGTACTTATACATTATAGAATTCTTAAGTTATACAACCAAAATAAGTAAGTTTTAATGTAGTTTACGTTCACTGATGCAAAAAAAAATTTCTTGCTTGTTAAAGTGGGCTATGTTCTTTCTAAGGGTTCAAACTGTCTCCATGACAAATTTGAACAATATCTGTTAAGCTGTTTGGACTCTAAAACGAAACAGACTGTGTTACAAAGTAGAAAAGCAACTGAGAGAAAGAAGCGGCGTCGGTTTCTGCAGGAGGCGGCCATCATTTTGTAGGACAATGTTCGGGCACGCTCGGTTCAAGTCGTGACTGATTTGATCGGTATATAGGGATGGGGAGCGCCGCATCACGCACCATACTCATCTACATCTATATTTATACTCCGCAAGCCACCCAAAGGTGTGTGGCGGAAGGCACTTTACGTGCCACTGTCATTACCTCCCTTTCCTGTTCCAGTCGCGTATGGTTCGCGGGAGGAAAGACTGTCTGAAAGCCTCCGTGCGCTCTCTAATCTCTCTAATTTTACATTCGTGAACTCCTCGGGAGGTATAAGTAGGGGGAAGCAATATATTCGATACCTCATCCAGAAACGCACCCTCTCGAAATCTGGCGAGCAAGCTACACCGCGATGAAGAGCGGCTCTCTTGCAGAGTCTGGCACTTGAGTTTGTCAAACATCTCCGTAACGCTATCACGGTTACCAAATAACCCTGTGACGAAACGCGCCGCTCTTCTTTGAATCTTCTCTATCTCCTCCGCAAACCCGATCTGGTACGGATCCCACACTGATGAGCAATACTCAAGTATAGGTCGAACGAGTGTTTTTTAAGCCACCTCCTTTGTTGATGAACTACAGTTTCTAAGGACTCTCCCAATGGATCTCAACGTGGTACGCGCCTTACCAACAGTTAATTTTATATGATCATTCCACTTCAAATCGTTCCGCACGCATACTCCGAGATATTTTACAGAAGTAACTGCTACCAGTGTTTGATCCGCTATCATATAATCATACAATAAAGGATCCTTCTTTCTATGTATTCGCAATACATTACATTTGTATATGTTAAGGGTCAGTTTCCACTCCCTGCACCAATGGCCTATCCGCTGCAGATCTTCCGGCATTTCGCTACAATTTTCTAATGCTGCAACTTCTGTGTATGCTACAGAATCATCCGCGAAAAACCGCATGGAACTTCCGACACTATCTACTACCTCATTTATATATATTGTGAAAAGTAATGGTCCCATAACACTCCCCTGTGGCACGCCAGAGATTATTTTAACGTCTGTAGACGTCTCTCCAGTGATAACAACATGCTGTGTTCTGTTTGTTAAAACTTTTCAATCCAACCAGAGAGCTGATCTGATATTCCGTGGGCTCTTACTTTATTTATCAGGCGACAGTGCGGAACTGTATCGAACGCCTTCCGGAAGTCGAGAAAAATAGCATCTACCTGGGAGCCTGTATCTAATATTTTCTGGGTCTCATGAACAAATAAAGTGAGTTGGGTCTCACACGATGGATGTTTCCGGAATCCATGTTGATTCCTACAGAGTAGATTCTGGGTTTCCAAAAACTACATGATACTCAAGCAAAAAACATGTTCTAAAATTCTACAACAGATCGACGTCAGAGATATAGGTCTATAGTTTTGCGCATCTGCTCTACGACCCTTCTTGAAGACTCGGACTACCTGTGCTCTTTTCCAATCATTTGGAGCCTTCCGTTCCCCTAGAGACTTGCGGTACACGGCTGTTAAAAGGGAGGGCAAGTTCTTTCGCGTACTGTGTAGAATCGAATTGGTACCCCGTCAGGTTCAGTGGACTTTCCTCTGTTGAGTGATTCCAGTTGCTTTTCTACTCCTTGGACACTTATTTCGATGTCAGCCATTTTCTCGTTTGTGCTAGGATTTAGAGAAGGAACTGCAGTGCGGTCTTCCTCTATGAAACATCTTTGGAAAAATGTGTTTAGTATTTCAGCTTTACGCCTGTCATCCTCTGTTTCAATGCCATCATCACCCCGGAGTGTCTGGACATGCTGTTTCCAACCACTTACTGATTTAACGTGAGACCAGAACTTTCTAGGATATTCTGTCAAGTCGGTACATAGAATTTTACTTTCGAATTCACTGAACGCTTCACGCATAGCCCTCCTTACGCTAAGTTTGACATCGTTTAGCTTCTGTTTGTCTGAGAGGTTTTGGCTGCGTTTATACTTGGAGTGAAGCTGTCTTTGCTTTCGCAGTAGTTTCCTAACTTTGTTGTTGAACCACGGTGGGTTTATCCCGTCCCTCACAGTTTTACTCTACACGTACCTGTATAAAACGCATTTTACGATTGCCTTGAACTTTTTCCATAAATACTGAACATTGTCAGTGTCAGAACAGAAATTTTCGTTTTGATCTGTTAGGTAGACTGAAATCTGCCTTCTATTACCCTTGCTAAACACGTAAGCCTTCCTCCCTCTTTTTATATTCCTATTAACTTCCATATTCAGGGATGTTGCAACAGCCTTATGATCACTAATCCCTGTTCTGCACATACAGAGTCGAAAAGTTCGGGTCTGTTTGTTATCAGTAGGTCCAAGATGTTATCTCCACGAGTCGGTTCTCTGTTTAATTGCCTGAGGTAATTTTCGGATAGCGCACTCAGTATATTGTCATTCGACGCTCTGTCCCTACGACCCATCCTAAACATCTGAGTGTCCCAGTCTATATCTGGTAAATTGAAATCTCTACCTAAGACTATAACATGCTGAGAAAATTGATTTGAAATGTATTCCAAATTTTCTCTCAGTTGTTCTGCCACTAATGCAGCTGGGTCGGGAGGTCAGTAAAAGGAGCCAATTATTAACCTAGCTCGGCTGTTGCGTGTAACCTCCACCCATAATAATTCACAGGAACTATCCACTTCTACTTAACTACAGGATAAACTTCTACTAACAGCGACTAACTCTCCACCACCGGTTGCATGCAATCTATCATTTCTATCTGTCTGTACCTTTGTAAAAATTTCGGCAGAATTTCTCTCTGGTTTCAGCCAGCTTTCTGTACCTATAACGATTTCAGCTTCGGTACTTTCTATCAGCGCTTGAAGTTCCGGTACTTTACCAACGCAGCTTCGACAGTTTACCATTACAATACCGATTGCTGCTTGGTCCCCGCATGTCCTGCTTTGCCCCGAACTCGTTGAAGCTGCCGCCCTTTCTGTACTTGCCCAATGCCATCTAACCTAAAAAACCGCCCAGCTCACGCCACACAACGCCTGCTACCCGTGTAGCCGCTTGTTGCGTGTAGTGGACTCCTGACCTATCCAGCGGAACCCGAAACCCCACCACCCTATGGCTCAAGTCGAGGAATCTGCAGCCCACACGGTCGCAGAACAATCTCAGCCTCTGATTCAGACCCTTTACTCAGCTCTTTACCAAAGGCCCGCAGTCAGTCCTGTCGACGATGCTACAGATGGTGAGCGGTGAGCTCTGCTTTCATCCGGCTAGCGAGACTGGCAGTCTTCACCAAATCAGATAGCCAGGGAGGGTTTCCTCCGATCCATAGCGACACACATCATTGGTGCCGACATGAGCGACCACCTGCAAATGGGTGCAACCTGTACCCTTCATGGCATCCGGAAGGACCCTTTTTCACATCTGGAATAACTCACCCCGGTATGCACACGGATTGCACATTGGTTTTCTTCCCCTCTCTTCCCCTCTCTGCCCCATTACGCGCCTGACGTTGGAGCTCCCAACTACCAGTAAGACCACCCTCTGCGACTGCTTGGATCTTGCAGACTGAGGGGCAACACCTGGAACAGGACAAGCAGCCACGTCAGGCCGAAGATCAGTATCGGCCTGAGACAGACCCGGACTTGCGCCCTTCTGAGCTCAGCTTGATTCCTGACGTGAAGATAGCGTTCTCGCTTTCCGCGTCTGGGTTCCCGGGTTCGATTCACGGCGGGGTCAGGGATTTTGTCTGCCTCGTGATGGCTGGGTGTTGTGTGATGTCCTTAGGTTAGTTAGGTTTACGTAGTTCTAAGTTCTAGGAGACTGATGACCATAGATGTTAAGACCCATAGTGCTCAGAGCCATTTGAACCATTTGTCGAACTTTGGGGTATTCGGTTCGGAGCTGTTATGGAGATACGTCAGACAATAGACCGCTCCATTCGAACTACCTAATCAACTGGCGTAGTTAGGGGTATCTTGCTCTTTCGACATCACTGGCGATGGCTTATATACATGAGCTGTTCAAAAAATATCCGACCTTTTTTAATTGTTGAAATCAACAATGGTATCAGGGCGCGCATGGGCTCATGTTTTCAGGCATATTTAGCACTCATACCTGATTTTCTCCACTACTTCGGAACACTTGCAAGTCGTACACGTTGGATTTAGTATTCTGAGCAAAATGACGTCTTTACATCACATTTGGCTCCAAGCTTGGCGATTCTCAAGTTGAAACCATCGTGTGTTTGTGGACAAAGTAATGGGTACTGCAGGGCTAAAGGAGTGGTACAACCATTTCAAAGGTAGCCGCTAATCAATGAAGACAGAAGCCAGTTAAGGTACGCCCGCAATATCAACAAATCAGGTCGTTACTGATCCCGCAATATTGCTGGTGAAGCAGAATGGACTAATCACTATGAGAGAAGTTGCAGTCTAATCTAAAAGCCGTAAAGTCAACTAAATAACAAGGTATTACAATAACTAACGTCCGCCCCCGGTAGCTGAGTGGTCAGCACGACAGACTGTCAATCCTAAGATTCCTTCGATTCCCGGCTGGGTCGGAGATTTTCTCCGCCCAGGGACTGGGTGTTGTGTTGTACTAATCATCATTTCATCCCCATCGACGCGCAAGTCGCCGAAGTGGCGTCAAATCGAAAGACTTGCACCAGGCGAACGGTCTACCCGATGGGAGGCCCTCGTCACACGCCATTATTATTATACAATAACGAACAACTTAAATTGGAAAGAACACATAGAAAATGTTGCGGTTAAGGCTAACCAAAGACTGCGTTTTATTGGCACAACACTTAGAAAACGTAACAGACCTAGAAAGGACACTGCCTACACTACGCTTGTCCGTCCTCTTTTAGAATACTGCTGGGAAATGTGGGATCCTTACAAGATAGGACTGACGGAGTAGATCTAAAAAGTCCAATGAAAGGCAGCACGTCCTCCTATTATCGCGAAATATGAGAGAGTGTGTCACACAAATGATACAGGATTTTGGCTGGACATCATTAAAAGAAAAGCGTTTTTCTTTGCGACGGAATCTTCTCACGAAATTCCAATCACCAACTTTTTCCTCCGAATGCGAAAATATTTTGTTGACACCGACCTACGTAGGGAGAAACGACCACAACGATAAAATAAGGGAAGTCAGAGCTCGTATGGAAAGACACAGGTGATCATTCTTTCCGGGTGCTATGCGAGATTGGAATAATAGAGACTTGTGAAGGTGGTTCGATGAACAATCTGCCAGGCACTTAAATGTGATTTGCAGAGTATCCATGTAGATGCAAGTATAGGTGGTCACATTTTTATTATCCCCTGTATGTGCATATCGCTTCACACGGACTTTGTTACCTCTATGTCGATATCTGCATCATTTTCGAAATATGTGAGCTTACTTATATTATCTGTAATGTTAATATACAACATGAACAGTAAGGCTACCAACACACTCCCTCTGGCACAAGTGGTTACATTTACACGTATAGATGAACTCTTCATTCAGGATGAGATGATGTGTCCTCCCTACAAAAATATTTTATTGGCCGTACTCTATACGGTGCAGGCAAACGGTCAACTACAATTGCTGTTTACTGTGCGGTAACCTCTAGCGTATCAGAAGCAGTTTAGGAACATTTTTTCAAATGAGTATACGCACTCGTATTTCGGCAGGTGCACAGTTTTGCCATTTCAATTTTTGCACGTTCCCCAGATACCTTTTCGAAAATTTCGAGCAAAACAAATAGAAATCTTTATTACATCATGAAACAATGAAGAAGCAAATTCGGATTTGTTCGCAAGCCCGAAGCAAAATCTAGTACAAGAATCATTGATTTTAACAAAGTAGCTGTCGATAGGTTTTTTTCGTTGCTAACAAATTTAACTGACAATCACAAACTAATGACTTCTCAAATAACTAATTGTGATGGAACAGGCGTCTCGGTTAATGCTAAAAACCAATCGAACATCGCAGCTTGCAAAGGGAACCGTCCAGTGCGATCGTTAACCTCTGCAAAAAGGGGCGAAACTGCAACCAGCCTCATTAGTACTTCAGCAAGCGGAGCTGACATTCCTCCTACGATTATTTTTCCACGAAAGAAGAAGCAGAAAGAATTTGAGTTAGGACTGGCAGCAGGAGGTTGCGCTGAGGTCCACAGCACCGCATTGATGGCCACAGAGTCATTCTTTGTATGGTTTCCACAATTTGTGGTATTTTCTAAGGCATCAAAGCACGTCCCAGTTCTCCTTATATCAGATGGCCACTCAGCTCATACCACGAACAATGACGTTATGGACAACGCGAGGGAGAGTGGCGTTTCTTCACCACCACATTGCTCTCACAGACTTCAGACGCTTGATGTTTGTTTTATAAATCCTCGTTATAGTGATCAGCTTCGAAAATGGCTGCGAAGCCACGCAGGGAAAGTCGTAACTGTCTTTCAAATTTCAACGCTTTTTGGTTCAGCTTTCGTCTAAAGCGCAAAAATGAAAACCGCTATTAAAGGTTTGAAGCTACTGCAATATGGCCCACGGACCCATCCATATTCACGACGCACACTTCCTCCCGGGACACACAACTGACAGCGGACGTGATAGGCCGTCACATAAAGGGGTTATTATATCTGAACAATTGTAATTGCCTCCACCTAGCACACCAGCTGAAAAAGACGACTCAAACGGGCTGGATAATCAAGCGGACGAGGTTTCAGCTATTTGTTACAATGAACTGCCGCCTAAGAATAACAAAGTTATTGGGGCTAATTGTTCTAATCTTGGGTGCTCTTGGATGACAACTGACAACACAACCTCCTCATTTCATATTTCACCTGAGATTCTGATTTTCTTGTCAAAAGTTAACGAAAGCAAGAAAAGAGCGAGACTGAAAATGGGGAAGAACGTTGTTTTAACTGATTCGCCGTACAAAAAAAGAGTTAAAAGTCATTAATGGGAGAAACAGAAAAAAGAACTTTGACAAAGAAGAAAGAGCAAACAGAAAACTTTTTGCGAAAGAGAATAAAGTTAAGAACTCAAAAAAGAGAGAAAGAATCTGAAGGTAAATGGAAAAAAGGAGAGAGAATACAATACTAACGAGAGTGATTACGAGGAAAGTTCTGACTGTCTATGTGTATATTGTGGTGGGTTATATTCAAAATCAGTTGGAGGTTGGGTAGCTTGTTCCACGTGCAAAAAATGGACACACGATTCTTGTGCAGGAATAGATAGCGAAGATGATGAGTGTCTCCCCGTGGGTGAATTTTGTAAACAGCCTCAAGAAAAGGATACAATACATGAAAACTGTAGTTTGACATTAATACTCACTTTGAACTAAAAAAAATTCCGAGCAAGCCAATATTTTCTGCATTTCCGATAATTTTATACGTTTTTGTAATCACTTGTATTTACCACCCCATTCTACCGCGTGCAAATGATATAAATTTCTGTTTTTGAGTCAGAAAATATTGTTGTTTTATTTTATGGCAATGTTCTTGTATTTTTCTGATTAATACATCATAATGTGTTCATATAAAAATTTGTAGCTCTCTTATTTATCAATTTTGTACATTTAATCAAAGTTTTCAACTGTGTACCCCATTATACCTTGGATACCCCAACGTGTCGGATAAGAAAGATAAAAATACAATCACTACTCGTTTCTTCAACGACAATTTAAGCTGTGTTCAGTGGTTCCTCCCAGAGTTCATCACGATATATTCCGAAAAAAAATCATAGTTAACGAACATTATAAATTGTTCTAGAAACGAAGGCAATCACAGTTAACATTTAATAAGGCCACTGGTATCCTTCGAAATGCAACTAATCAACGTCATGCAGAACGTCATGGGTCACAGTGGATGGGTGGAATCGAAATATGACATTTACCCACGATCGCTTCTTTTTGTCAATTTGTGCCATTAATTTCTCTGCTCCCTAATCTGATTTCGTATCTCCCCTTCAGCTATTCGATCAAAGCTTTTTTAGCATTCTTCTACACCACCACATTTCGGAAGTTTCTAGTCGTCTCCTGTTTGGGGAACCAGGCATGTTAACTACTGATTCGCAATATATTTATTCCGAAAGGCAAAAGGAACCCCGAAAACAATGAAAATAATTTTGTTTATTGGTGATTGTACCAGTTTTATTTACACTTAGTGCGAATATGAAAGTATTTTAGTCCAAATCCTTATTTGAAGGTCCTAAATGTCGGTTTAAATGGCTGCTTGCTATGTAAGACATGCCCACTTGTTTCTCTGTGCCATCTCTTCTTTGAGACGATAAGCCTAGGGACATTTTACCCGTAGCTTTGAGCTTTCACCTATGAATACATTTTTTCTTGTCTCGTAGTCAGTTTACTATTAGCACATTAATATTGTTATTCCCTGTTGCATTTTGCCTACTCCTGCCTTGCCGCGTCTCAGGAGGCGTCTTGTCGGGTCTAGGGAGGGAATTCTCTAACCTAAAAAATACCCCATGTGCACTCCACACGTACTCCGCTACCCTCGTAGCCGCTTCCGGCGTGTAGTGCATGCCTGACCTATTCAGGGGGACCCTACATTTCTGCACCCTATTGCGGAGGTCGAGAAATTTGCACCCCAGCTCTCCGAAGAATCTTCTGAGCCTCTGGTTTAAGCCTTCCACTCGGCTCCAAACCAGAGGACCGCGATCGGTTCTGGGAACGATACTACAAATAGTTAGCTCTGATTCCACCCCGCGAGCGAGGCTTTCTGCCTTCATAAAATCCGCCAACCGCCTGTACGAAGTGAGGATGACCTCTGAACCCAGACGGCAGGAGTCATTGGTGCCGACATCAGCAACAATTTGCAGTCGGGTGCACCCAGTGCTCTCTATCGCCGCCAGTAGGGCCCCCTCCACATCTCGAATGAGACCCCCCGGCAAGCAGACAGAGTGAACACTGGCCTTCTTCCCCGACCTTTCCGCTATTTCCCTAAGGGGCTCCATCACCAGCCTAACGTTGGAGCTCCCAATAACTAATAAACTCCCCCCCCCCCCCCCCGTGTGCCTGCTCGGACCTTGCTGAAGGAGCAGCCACATGTCCATTCACAGGCAGAGCGGGCGATGCCACACGGCCAGCCTCCACATTGACCCAACTGTGCCCGGTACCCGCGAAGATGTCTCGACAGCAGGGACAGTGGGTGAAGCATCTAACACCTGAGGTGCACCATGCGACGCACCAGACTCCCCACTGCCGCTACACTCCGAGGCAGCAGCCTGAAGACGGCTGACCGCGGCCATCAACACGCTCAGCTGTTCGCGAAGAGTGGCCAGCGTCCGTACACAGCAGTCACACATCCTATCCATCCTAAGGAATCAATTTACCGAAGAGACTTAATCAACTTTTAAGTATCCAGAATGAGATTTTCACTCTGCAGCGGAGTGTGCGCTGATATGAAACTTCCTGGCAGATTAAAACTGTGTGCCCGACCGAGACTCGAACTCGGGACCTTTGACTTTCGCGGGCAAGTGCTCTACCAACTGAGCTACCGAAGCACGACTCACGTCCGGTACTCACAGCTTTACTTCTGCCAGTATCCGTCTCCTACCTTCCAAACTTTACAGAAGCTCTTCTGCGAAACGTGCAGAACTAGCACTCCTGAAAGAAAGGATACTGCGGAGACATGGCTTAGCCACAGCCTGGGGGATGTTTCCAGAATGAGATTTTCACTCTGCAGCGGAGTGTGCGCTGATATGAAACTTCCTGGCAGATTAAAACTGTGTGCCCGACCGAGACTCGAACTCGGGACCTTTGCCTTTCGTGGGCAAGTGGTCGGGCACACAGTTTTAATCTGCCAGGAAGTTTCATATCAGCGCACACTCCGCTGCAGAGTGAAAATCTCATTCTGGAAACATCCCCCAGGCTGTGGCTAAGCCATGTCTCCGCAGTATCCTTTCTTTCAGGAGTGCTAGTTCTGCACGTTTCGCAGAAGAGCTTCTGTAAAGTTTGGAAGGTAGGAGACGGATACTGGCAGAAGTAAAGCTGTGAGTACCGGACGTGAGTCGTGCTTCGGTAGCTCAGTTGGTAGAGCACTTGCCCGCGAAAGGCAAAGGTCCCGAGTTCGAGTCTCGGTCGGGCACACAGTTTTAATCTGCCAGGATGTTTCAACTTTTAAGTAGACTGCTAATTCACTAAAGGTGGCTGATTACTGACTAAACTGTGATTGCTAACGACTTCTTGTAGAAAACAATGAAAATAGTACTACCTGTCTCTGGACTGTATTCAAAACAAACACTAGCATTACTGGCACTATGGCTGACTACAAGGACTCTCTCTGACTGTATTCAAAACAAACATGAAATCTATGTAACTCTATTACTAGCACTCGACAATTAAAGCTTCCTAAAAGCAAAAACACACGGAAGAAGAAGTGACAAGTAAGAAAAATACAGTTAATACTTAAATTAAGGTAGCTCGCTGAACAGCAGACGTGAAGCAGACGGCGGTTAGGGCGACACATGAACTTACAACATAAATGTAATAACAGATAAAAATACATGTTCATGAACCTGAGAGAAAATCAGTCCATAAGTTTAAGCAAACGCTATCAGCAGTACAATGAGAATCAGCTTAATTTTTCAATTAACTCCTTGACAGGATAAAAGGAGTGACCCATGAGGAAACACTCCAGTTTCGATTTGAAAGCGCGTGGATTACTGCAAAGATTTTTGAATTCGAGTGGCAGCTTATTGAAAATGGATGCAGCAGTATACTGCACACATTTTTGCACAAGAATTAAGGAAGTCCGAACCAAATGGGAGTTTGACTTCTGCCGAGTATTAACCGAGTGAAAGCTGCTTATTGTTGGAAATAAACTAATATTGGTAACAAGAAACGACAATAAGGAATATACATATTGAGAGGCCAAGGTCAAAATACCCAGACTCCCTGAACAGAGGTCGACAAGTGGTTCGTGAACTCACACCACTTTTTGCCCGAACCTCCAGTTTCTGAGCCAAAAATATCCTTCTAGAATGGGAAGAGTTACCCAAAAACATAATACCATATGACATAAGTGAATGGAAACAGGCAAAGTAGACTAATTTACTTGTCGAAGTATCACTCACTTTCGGTACCGTTCGAATAGTGAAAATGGCAGTATTAAGTCTTTGAGCAAGATCCTGAACGTGGGCTTTCCACAACACCTTACTATTTATTTGAACACCTAGGAATTTGAACCGTTTAGTATCACTAATCATATGCCCATGCTGTGAGATTAAAACGTCAGGTTTTGTTGAATTGTGTGTTAGAAACTGTAAAAACTGAATCTTACTGTGATTTAACGTTAGTTTATTTTCTATAAGCCATTGACTGAGGTCATGTACTGCACTACTTGAAACGGAGTCAATGTTGCACACAACATCCTTTACTACCAAGCTTGTGTCATCAGCAAACAGAAATATTTTTGAGTTACCCGTAATACTTGAGGGCATATCATTTATATAAATAAGGAACAGGAGCGGCCCCAACACTGATCCCTGAGGAACCCCCTCCCCCTTGACAGTACACCACTCAGATCCCCCATCACACTGTATTACTTTCCCCCATTCCTGTAGATCGTTCCCTAATGCTCTTCCTGAAACACTGTACAACTTCTGATTCTGTCAGTTCTTTCGGGTCCCATCTCCTTAAATTCCCACCTTTTTCCAGTTTCTTCAGTTTTTATCTACAGTTCATAATCAATATACTGTGATCAGAGACCACATTTGCCCCTGGAAATGTCATACAATTTAAAATCTGGTTCCTAAATCTCTGTCTTACCATTATATAATCTATATGAAATATTGCAGTATCTCCAGGTCTTTTATGATTTTTGAACCAAGTGTTAGCTATGATTAAGTTATGCTCTGGGAAAAAACCTACCAGGCGGCTTCCTCTTTCATTTTTTACCCCCATTCCATATTCACCTACTACGTTTCCTTTTCTTCCATTTCCTACTGTCGAATTCCAGTCACCCATTAATATTAAATTTTCATCTCCCATCACTATCTGAATGATTTCTTTTATCTCATCACACATTCCATCAGTTTCATAATCATCTGCGGACTACTTTTACGACTTTGGTAGGCGTGGGATTCGTGGCTATCTTGGCCACAACAATGCGTTCACTATGATGTTTGTAGTATCTTACCCACATTTCTATTTTTATTAATTGTTAGACCTACTCATGCATTAGCTTCATATTAGCCTTCCTAATACTTAAATCTATATTCGATGTTAACAATGACGCCGGTGGATGGACTATCACGAAATTACTGACCGTCGAGAAAGTCACAAATATAACCGACAAGCTAATGGGCCCTTCACAGGAAAAGGTTTTTTGCCGTTAAAGGGGAAAACTGAAACCCAGCAAATGAGTAAAAAAATGTATATTCACTGACAAAAAAAAATACTGTACGCACACAACTTACACAACAATAGTCTGGGATTACTCTATTACGTAACACAGTTTTTGTGATTGTATCTTGCAGCTTTAGTTATTTTTAATTAAAAGAGGCTTTAAAAGGACAGAAAGAACGTGTTGGACTACGCTACAGATCGTTCTGTTAGCACAGTCTTTACTTTGTAATCACTTTCGTTGACTTCGGCAACTCTCAACAGAAATCTCCAACCTAACCGAGACAATGTGCTACGATACGGCCGAGATCATGACAAGAGAATGGGCTACATCACACTCGAAGTAAATTTATATAGGTAAGGATCCCCATGACCTGTGTACGTCTATTATAGAAAATCTCCAAGCCACTCTCCTCAAATATATCGCAATCTTCTCTTGACCTTCATCTGTTACTATTTCAGAATTAAAAACCAGATTCAAAGAACATTTGGCTACCAGTCACAAAACTAGAAAAATAAAAATAATAAAAGTGAGAACGTGAAACACGTTAGCAATAACCATAAACAGGAGATTTTACAGAAAATAAAATTGAGAAAGGAAATTATTAATATTATCGACCGTTTAGGAACTCTAGGCTACGAAAGGTATGAAACCACATATCGAATAACTGGTGGAAGAGTTAGTGTGTTTTAAGATTAAATCCAAACAAGAATTAGAGAAAAATATATCGAAGCAAGGCAACTATTACGAAAAATTGCTAAATCTCGAGACAAATTGTGTCCTTCTGTATTAGATGAAATGTTTTGGCCCCTAGTACGGATGAAACAGTATCTGCAGAATCAACAAGAACTTCGGACATGTGTTTCATATTTCATCCAAGCCTGCAGTCTATAAATATTTAAACAAAATACTAAAACAAAATACCACTACAGGGGAATTACTTACGAAGTAATTCTTGGTAAAGAAAAACAGGACACAATTACGTATGTAGGCTTAATACGAACTACAGCTGTGTTTATAAATCGCTATAGTTGCCTTGGACTAACGACGAGAGAATATCAATATAACCTATACGCTTTTCAAAGCTGTTATCCATGAAAAAGCTAAACTACGTATCGTAAACAAAATACAATTTAACACCGAAACAATGACATTAGCTGACAATGGGCACAGACTTTAGTCAATGGGCACTTGAAAATTTGTGCCAGACCAGGATTAGCACCCGAGTCCCCTGGTTACTAGGGAGAGGCCATAATCACTGTGTCCCAATTACACAGTGGTCAACAGAATAGCACGAACTGCCCGAGCATGCCGTTCGTTAGATCCAAATTCTCAATTTCTCCATAGACTGCTAATACACTGCTCCTTGAACATAATCCTCCTCCCCTTAATTATACAGTACATGGCCAAAAAAACAGACACAGAATATATGCAAACTTGGCTTTACGAACATTGCAGACGTCGTCTATGTAACACACGTCAAACTTTAAAGAATTTACCAGTTCGTTGCATTGTTTACTATAGACCACAAATCAAGTAACGTAAAAAAAGCACTGCGTCTATTGAAATCATGATTCATAGTTTTAAAAAAAACTAATAAGTCGCCTACATATTACAGTTGCTGCCGAAAGAGGAGAACCATTATTTTCCCACAAAAGGAAATATAGTTAAAATTACGCTTCTATTTCGGTTAGTTTCGGCGGTTACTAAAATTTGCAGTGAAAGTTACATAGTGGACTCTACCCTCCCCCCACAAGAAACGTAGTTATCGTTGCTGTTGTGAGACTTTTGTACACAGTTAGAGAATGTGTGTTAAATGTGGCGCGGGCGGAAACACTAGGCTACGCTACAGGGCAATCTGCTCGCACAACGTTTAGTCGGCATTCATAATCGTTGGCGTAAACAACTCTCAATCAAATTACCACCTTCCAACCTAACTTAGATCTCGGGCTACACTACCAATCGGCCTGTCATCACAACCAAAAATTCATTGAGGGGGGTGGGGGGATTTCCTGTATCTCTCTCTGTAATGTATCTGTAGGCAAAACTGCCAGTTTTGTCAGACTCAACTGCAAGATTTACCAATGGTAAACACTTTTGAGACGGCTCGTAATTTTAGAATAGTCCTCTTCGTCTTACTTGGCATAAATTGTTCGCTGGCGTCCCAGCAGCTAGCTCCCTCAGTGTCTGCTTCTGCCATCGCACCACGCTAGTCTGCTGTTGTCCTAGCAGACCGAACGCACCGCACATCCGATACCTTCGGAACCACTCACTGGCCAGTTAGCAATTGAGCGGAACACTGTTTACATCGTGAAAGGAAAACTATGCAAAGATGTACACTTAAATGGCACGACTGAGTAGCACACACACAGTAATATCTGAGGAATGTCCTTCGACACGCGCAGAACGAAAGTCTTCTCGCGAACGTACAGCATCTCTGAAAAAAAATCTCGTGACTATATTCCGGCGTTACGGCCAGGTTCTCATACAAATGAGCAAAAAAGGGTACATTTGAAATTTTTTTTGAGACAATGAAAATACATTCGAAGGATCTGTTTGGGAATTACGAGTGATAATACTATGAGCTTAATTTTAGATTTTCAATAAAAAATGGCGCCCGTAATTATGATTTGATCAAGGGCCTGCGAGACTGGAGTACGTAGAGTGCGTGCAGTGTGGCACCTGAGATGTTACCTGAATTCAAAAATGGGTAACATCAGTTGATACTACATTATTTCTTTGAAATTGAAAATGGATAACATCAGTCGATAATACATAAAATTTATGGGAGCGCATACCTAACCGCAATGAAACAACCTTAAATTTAACGATACAGTGCTAATTCGAACTTTGAGTTCGATTTTGGGGGGTTTGTTTCACTCCTTATGCCTACACAAAAATTAGTTAATATTAACAAATGTCATATTATAGCTATAAGTTCCTAAGAAAAGTGTTTACATTTAGGGGTCAGAGGTAGAAGTTAAGAGATCGAACCACTTTTAATTTATACTGCATGCCGTTCTGAGAAAATCGTTACTCGAAAAAAAAGTGTTCAAAGTTTAGGGAAAACATTTAGTTATATTATTACTTCGATTTGCATGAACTGAGTGTTACATATATATTCTTAATGTCGCTGAAAACGAATCTGAAGTCAGATTTTCAATATTCAAAACAGCTAATCCAATACGGAGGGCAAACGATTATTTTTGACAAATTTTTACCAAAAATGTATTTTCGTTATTTACGTTTAGTCTGCAATTCAAGGAGTATTTATCAACCCTTCCTCTACCTCTGATTGTTCCTAGACAGCAACTTCCTGTTCTTCTTGGCAGGAAGGTCGCAGTTCGCAGTAATAGACGGCAAATCATCGAGTAAAACTGAAGTGATATCAGGTGTTCCCCAGGGAAGCGTCCTGGGACCTCTACTGTTCCTGATCTATATAAATGACCTGGGTGACAATCTGAGCAGTTCTCTTAGGTTGTTCGCAGATGATGCTGTAATTTACCGTCTAGTAAGGTCATCCGAAGACCAGTATCAGCTGCAAAGCGATTTAGAAAAGATTGCTGTATGGTGTGTCAGGTGGCAGTTGACGCTAAATAACGAAAAGTGTGAGATGATCCACATGAGTTCCAAAAGAAATCCGTTGGAATTCGATTACTCGATAAATAGTACAATTCTCAAGGCAGTCAATTCAACTAAGTACCTGGGTGTTAAAATTACAAACAACTTCAGTTGGAAGGACCACATAGATAATATTGTCGGGAAGGCGAGCCAAAGGTTGCGTTTCATTGGCAGGACACTTAGAAGATGCAACAAGTCCACTAAAGAGACAGCTTACACTACACTCGTTCGTCCTCTGTTAGAATATTGCTGCGCGGTGTGGGATCCTTACCAGGTGGGATTGACGGAGGACATCGAGAGGGTGCAAAGAAGGGCAGCTCGTTTTGTATTATCTCGTTATAGGGGAGAGAGTGTGGCAGATATGATACACGAGTTGGGATGGAAGTCATTACAGCATAGACGTTTTTCGTCGCGGCGAGACCTTTTTACGAAATTTCAGTCACCAACTTTCTGTTCCGAATGCGAAAATATTTTGTTGAGCCCAACCTACATAGGTAGGAATGATCATCAAAATAAAATAAGAGAAATCAGAGCTCGAACAGAAAGGTTTAGGTGTTCGTTTTTCCCGCTCGCTGTTCGGGAGTGGAATAGTAGAGGGATAGTATGATTGTGGTTCGATGAACCCTCTGCCAAGCACTTAAATGTGAATTGCAGAGTAGTCATGTAGATGTAGTCATGTAGATGTAGATGAAAAGCCGATCTGTCTAAGCTGGATATGCAGCACTCGGCAGCCTGCACTTGATATTCGTCCGTATTTTCGGTGAGTATGTTTGCATGCATTTTGCAGTATGAATCATTTTGAGCACGTGCGACACGGGACGAGTTATCATCTACATCTATATGGATACCCTGCAAAACACATTAAAGTTCCTGGCAAAGGGTTCATCGAATCACCTTCACAACTGATAATTAATTGAAACCCTCAGCTGCCAACAGGTGTTGTTGATATACTTCGATGGGGACAGCTGAAAAGTGTGCCCCTACTGGGACTCGAACCCAAGATCTCCTGCTTACATGGCAGACGCCCAATCCATCTGAGCCATCGAGGGCACAAATGAACATCAGGACTGCAGGAATTTATCCCTCGCACGCTTCCCGTGAGACTCACATCCTCAAACGTCCACAATCCGATTACGTAATGTACTTAATAGGTATTTGTCTATCCACTCATTACTGGCTCACACTAAGGTGAGTTCCGGCAACCTGTGCGCATTCGCACAGACGAAGGTCAATGGCTGGGTAACGTTTAACCATAGATATGAAGATAGTAACTCTTCTCGAAAGAACAGGCGCCACCGACGACCGTGCAGCTCTTCTAGAATACATGACAGACCGGCCGATGTGGCCGAGCGGTTGTAGAAGCTTCAGTCGGGAGCCACGCGCCCGCTACGGTCGCAGGTTCAAATCCTGCCTCGAGCATGGATGTGTGTGATGTCCTTAATTTAGTTAGGTTTAAGTCGTTCTAAGTTCTAGGAAACTGATGACCTCAGATGTTAAGTCCCAAAGTGCTCAGAACCATTTGAACCATCAGTCCCTATGTTTACACACTACTTACAGTAACTTATGCTAAGGACAACACACACACACAACCATGCCCGAGGGAGGACTCGAACCTCCAACGGGGGGAGCCGCGCGAACCGTGACAAGGCGTTGGAGACATGGCGGGTACCCCGCGCGGCTCATGGCAGCCGTGACACTGCTTCAAACAATGGACTGTAGAAACTTGTGTAAAGCACGGATTAAAAAAAAACCTTTCCGTTCCAAGAGTCTAGACAAGTACACCTTTAAAAAATGCAACTACAAAGAAATTGAATTTTCGAACGTTTTGAATGAGAACCTGTCCTTATGGAACACTGTTGATCAAATGTCACAGGGATTATATACTCAGGTTTCACCTGTGGATTAACACTTTCTAATCAATATCCGGAATGAGCAGGGCTTAAAACTTTGAAGAGTTAAATTTCAAGGGCCGTTCTCTTGTATGCAAATAGTTTCACAGTAGAAATTTCTCTAGTTTTGTTTATTAATTAATTTATTTATTTTTTGCTGTAGGTAAAGAAGGATAGCATTGTGAGGAGGGGGAAGGGGGAGGGAGGAATCTTGCATCTCCCACCTTGGAATTCTCAGTACAGAATTTTTATTCATTACGAGATTCTTAGCCACTTGCAGAAGTGATTTCGAGTGATTCTGCAAAACTTTTCCTTTAGCCAATCGTAGCAACTATAGGATTCCGTTCCTGCTGCATGACATGTCTCGGAACGTACACTGACCAACTCATTTGCATAAAGAGCTAGCTTATCATCCGCTTCTCTACTTGCGTAGACCGTTCATGGTCTGCAAAGAATTTTTTTCTTTAATCGTTTTTTTATGTCTTTTATAAACTGCAACACTTTCTAAACTTTCTAAACTTAGCACCGTTGAAGCATGGTCTTTTACTGAATGATCAAAAAGCAATGCTGACAGCTGGAGTCCAAGGTTTTTGTTAATCAAGCCGTTTGTATTCTTGTGGTGATATCTCCGTAGAGTCTTTCATTCCCTAACGCATATTTCTTTATATCTAATTGAGAAGTGAAATACCGGTTTTCATAGATGCAGATTTAAAATATTTTAATATAACGCAATAAATATTTCATTAAAATTTTCATCCCCTTATGCTCGAAGTTCCAAAACCAGAAAAACACGTAGTTTTTAAAAATTGTAACACATTAGCCGAATACGAATTGTCAGATATATTTAGCAATCCTTTCATAATGAACCATTTTCTGAAACATCTCACACCCTTTAGGGGTTGGGTTTTCAAAAACAATTAAACACATATTCTTCTATTTAGAGCCGAGGAGCCAAATTCAAATCTTCATCCATTTAATTCTAAAAATTCTTTCATAGTGAAATATTTCATAAAACATTTCATCCCCTATTTCACTCTGTTAGTGAGTTAAATTTCCAAAAGCAACGAAACACATTTATTTTACATCCAACCGAGATGTCAAATACCTATTTTCATAGATGTAGCTATAGAAATGCTTCAGTAGTTCTTTAATAATTATTTATTTTCAAAAAACCTTCACTAATTATTTTATCCCCCAATGGAAGAATTTCGGAAAATGCTAAAAACTTGTTTCTTTTTTGTTTCTGACTGAGACACCAAATATCAATTTTCGTAGTTTTGTAGTTATAGCTTCAATAGGGACATAGGGACATATATTAAAAAAAACTTTCAACCCATATTTCACCCCCTTAGGAGTGAAATTTCGAACAATCTCTTCTTAAATGATGCTTTCAGCGTAAGATTTACACCTTCATCAAATTTCAAGTCCATATACTTTGCAGGTTGGGCTGGAAGGCTATGGGTCAGTGAAACCTGTGCTCCTATTGCACCTTCTTGGAGGTTGTAGTTCCAAAAACAGTGAAACACGTATTTTTCAATAACACAATTTTCATAGATTTCGCTTTAAAAATTCTTTCGCACTGAAATACTTTCATAAAACATTACATCCTATATTCCACCCCTCTTAATGGTTGAATGTATCAAAAACAGGTTTTCATATATTTCATGAAACATTTCATCCTCTATGAAATGTGGTATGGTAGTGACACACCAAAATCACAATAGTAATCCGTTGTAGTTGCTACATATTTTATTACAATCAAAAGCATTATAAAATCACAATCACAATAATAGAGGAGACTGCCTTACAAGGCCAGATCAGTTGGACAAATAATAAATAAGTGGAACGAGACCCGTAAAACTTGAAATTTGAATATGACTATGTAAATATACTTAGGTAAAGCTTTACTAAAATAGCACAAATGTCCATAAAATTCATAGCAGAACTCTCACTACTTGCAATCAGGGGAGAAACAGATTAAGCGTAAGAATACAGATATTTAACGTTCGGCTAGCCAACTTTCCTAAACAAAACTGTATAAAAATGAGTAAAACAATTAAGGGGGTCCTTTAATTTTGACCAAACGGACCTTCAAATTTACTTACTCAGTTGATTAATCAACAATATTCTTAGAATGATTACAACTAGAACATGACTATATGACAATACCCTTAAAATAAGGTTGCTTCAATATTTCGCGTGAATTGGCGATAGACGCGAGCAGACTAAGGATTCTAATCAATACAAGAGATCCACGAGGCAGAGAATGACATAGAAATATACTCAACTTGGAAATGCAATTGAACTTTGGATGCTATAGTTCAGCACCGGAAAGATGGAATCACGCAAAAGTGACAACATAACCCAGGATGTAAAGGAGAGGACATGGCCTTAAAAATCTCTCTGCCGCCGTGGTGCTCTGCTCGCAGTATGTTAGCGTCGACCGCTGCCAATTATCTCTAACAAAACACACATCAAGGGCAGACACTTCTCTGAGACATAAACTACACAACCTTATCTGGAGAACAGGTGAGCAATACAACTGGACTGAAACCAATGAGCCTCCGTGAGTTACTTGGCCAGTGCCAGCCCTTAAACTTTGATTAATAAGATCGCTAAAAATCATACCGAAGTTAAGATGACAAGACTTATCTCCAGGTTCGGCATATTAGTGGAAGAGACAATGAATTGGCGACGCTCTCAGCCGTATGTTCGCGGTAGAGTCTAGGGAAGGCAAGGGCCACGTGGAGCCGGATCTTGGGGAGAATTTCCTTCTCTCCGAGACAACCGGCTTCTTCTGCGACTTAGCCGGCAAACAGGTTGAGGACCCCGGGTGGGGACCGATTCGGCAGCAGTTGGCGGATGGCGAGGTCTTCGGGGGGTGGGGGGGGGGGGTCTTGTGTAAAGGGGAAGACAACCGTGGTGAAGGGAAGGTCTGTATTCCACAGGAACGAGTTAGCATGGCACTCAGATATTTCCACTATTCGGCGGTAGGGGATCATTTGGGGTTCTACAAGTCCTTGAACCGAGTTCGGGAACACATGTTTTGGCCCAACCTATATGGTGATGGCAGGCGATTTGTTGGCAACTGTGTCCAGTGCAAGCGCGGTAAGCCCGATGTTGGGCCGCACAGGGAACTACTACAGTCGCTTAGGGAGCAGTGTCCTCTGGACCGCGACTGAAAGATCGAAACAACGATCGACGGAAACTGGCGCCAGAAACGCACCAGCTCACTCTATTTCATCCCCTTAGAGGTTGAACTTCCAAAAACACGAAAATACGTATTTTCTTATTTGTAACCTTGAAGTCAAATACCAATTTTCGTAGATGTAGCCTTAAAAATACTTCCATAGTTCTTCCATAATTTTTTATCTCAAAATAAAATGTTCATCCACTATTTCACCTCATAGAGGTTAAATTCCCAATAATACTGGAACACATATTTCTTTATTTCTGACCTAGAAACCAGATACAAGTTTTCGGCTGCCAAGCTTCAAAATTACCTTAATAGCTACATGTTTCAAAAATCCTTTCATTTCCTGTGTATCCCCCTTAGAGGTGGAATTTCGAAATATGCAGCATAAGCGGTATAAGATCAACACCCTTTCCAAATCTCAAGGTTTATTTTCCTTGGCGGTCTGGACTGCGTGAATTTCATAGTAATGGCCTCCACACACACACGCACACACACACACACACACACACACACACACACACACACACACCACTAACAATGCCACCACCACCTCCTGGGGAAATTTCTGCAGACGCCCTTGTTCCACTGCAGTCATATTTTGCCGACGACCTACATTTAGCAGCGTGGGAGGGATAGTGTCGTGCAACAGACAGTATACTCAGTAGATAACGAACTGTTAGTTGTGAAATCAGCGACATAGGAACCGAGACTGACACAGAAGGTGCTGTAGGTGAAGCACACTAGACTCGTGTCTACCACGGCTTCAAATAGTATCGATTTACTATGAACGGAAGTTCCGAAAAGTGAGCAAGTAATTTTACAGTGAATTCAGTACCGATTGTGAGGATATACAACGAAAAACATTTCTATAATATTTCAGAAATAATGAAACATTCCACTCAAGTCGCGCGGCAGAAAACGCAATGGATATGCTTGCACTTAAGACGGAAGGCCCCACGTGCTTACGCAGGCTTACGACAGATCGCAAAATTCGGCAGTAGGCGTAAGGCAACCTCTTGTGCTGCCATCTGTTATTGATGCCAGGAATCAAGGACTCAGTAGTACGACCATCCACTGGAGAGTAGTTTGCTTTGTAAGCACTTCGTCTTCAGGCCACGAGTGGCCTGCTGGGACGGGACCATCCGACCGCCGTGTCATCATCCGTGGAGGATGCGAACAGGAGGGGCGGGGGTCAGCACACTGTTCTCCCAGTCGTTATGATGGTTTTCTTTGACCGGAGCCGCTACTATTGGGTCGAGTAACTCCTCGATTGGCATCATGAGGCTTAGTGCACCCCGAAAAATGGCAAGAGCGCATGGCGGACTGGATGATCACCCATCCAATTGCCTTCAACGCCCGACAACGCACTTAACTTCGGTGATCTCACGTGAACCGATGTAACCTCCGCGGCAAGTCCGTTGCTGCAGATATTTTAGAGTAGTTGTTACGTTTCATAATTATCTAGTTTACGGGGAAAATGTAAAAAAGGCGCTTGTCACCGAAGCTACAACTAATCTGAATTTCTGGTTAGTTATCAAGTGGTCTTATGTGCAAGCCTGAATATTTCATCCTTTGCGGTGGGAATGATTCAAACCCGTCATGTTCTTCTTATGAGGTGTTCTATTTATTTTGCACACAATGATCGTTTGTAGTTGTGTTGAGTTACCACCTTGATAAATTTTTGGATGGCGCACGTATCATAACTGAGATCTGCGCTTGCGCTTAATGGCTGAAGGTCAATTAGCGTAATGAGTAGTAGCGAATGTTATAGTTACATGTTTGTAAATTACTTCAGGTAAATTACCTTAGTAGTGTAATATTATCAGTATACCAGTACAGTATGTGGGCCAATTACGTTAGTCATGGAATACTATCCGTATAAGACTATGTCACCTTGATGTCCCGGACTTGGCTTCAATTTTGGAATCCACGAAAGAACTGGAAATTTTCCTTTACACAGCTTTCCATATAATTTCTATTACAGTGATTCAGTCTTGTCTCTCACTCGACTTTTCTGACTGTGAAATAAATTCTATCGCTCAGGTGCTTATTACCACTTCGTGTTTCCATTTGCCGATATTGCGCATAAACACTTACATATCTCAAAGTTGCTATGGACATTGATGGAACGACACACTTTTCTGTGGCGACATTGCAGTTTAGAGATAGAAAAACCGATCAGTTATAACGACATGGGTATTTTAGTTCTGAATAACCGATGTCTTTCGGTATTTGTTTGCTCTCGGTTATAACAAGTATCTTTTTATTTTTTCCTGATAACCACGTAAAAACAGATATACCAATTAGCCACAGCTGTCGTAGTAAAATTTTTAGTTTTCAAATAAACCTTTTTTAAAAAAGACGAGTAATTTTTATTCGTAAGATTTCCATAGTTCTAAAATACTGCGTTATTACAGAAAAAATGGGTAAAGTGATGTACGCCGCTTTAATAACACTGCTGATAGAAACGAGCAACAAATGAATTGGTCCAACATTGCCGAGACAATACTGTGCGTGCTTGTTATACAAGCAGTTCGCGAGAATGGACGCAGTTTCTCGCTGTTGTCGAACGTCAGTTGTAACACAGAATGGCACCATCTGAAAGCCTGGAAGTATTTTACGATATGCAGTACGAGTGAAGCACAATGTTCGATTTGGTCACTTGCGACATCATACAAGGAAAAAAGTTAAAATTTTACAAATCATTCATAGTTCGGGATAAAAATAGAAAGTGCGTGATCTGCTGCCTGTGTCTACGTAGTATGCCGTTATCTGCTTTTAGCCTTTAACAGAGAAATTAAAACGAAAAAGAGAGTTCTCCTGCCGCAGTTTTCACTCTTTACCGCTGGACTATACGTAATGCCCGCATAGTGCTGTGATAACCGATCTCAATATAATTTTTGATCAGAGTTCTAAAAACTAAAATCAGTAGGATAATACTGGCAGTTTTCTGTAGTATAGAAGCACTCGCTATATTTTGAGAGAAGCAGCGAACATCGGACAAAGTTTTATTGGACTATTTAATTGAAAGAAATTAGAATTATATTAATACCGTCAGTTGCTCAAGGGCGTTGATAAATATCAACGTGGACAAGTGAAAATGTGTGCCGCGATCGGGACTCGAACCCGGGATCTCTTGCTAAAATGACAGACGCTCTATCCATCTAGGCCACCGAGGGCACAGTGTATGGTTCGACTGCAGGGACTATCTCGCGCACGCCTCCTGCGAGACTCACATTCTCAACTTGAATGTCCATACACTACAGTCGTAGAGTCCCACTCCAACACACTCATTCCTCGTGGAAGACATGTCCATATCCATATAAGTATATGGTTCTGGCAATACCAGCCATGACCTTCTTCTGTGAAGATGCACAAGTATTCCCCGAACTGCTACGGGACTTGGTAAGAATGTGTTCCACGAGTAATGAGTGTGTTGGTGTGGGACACTACGAATGTAGTGTGTGCATATGCAAGGTGAGAATGTGAGTCTCGCGGGAGGCGTGCGCGAGATAGTACCTGTAGTCACACTATCGTCTGTGCCCTCGGTGGCTCAGATGGGCAGAGCGCCTGCCACGTAAGCAGGATATCCCGGTTCGAGTCCCAGACGTGCACACATTGTCACCTGTCCCCGTTGATATTTATCGACACCCGTGAGCAGCTGACGGTATTAATATAATTCGAATTTCGTTCTGGACGGCTGCAGGTCGTCATAAATGTATTTGACGTTTTGATTCCATTTATCAATAAACTGAGAAAGTAAAATTTTTTTAATCTTTGTTTGATTTCTACGTTTACTAGAGGAAATAATGTAAATAAAAGACTGAAAATCGGTTATTACAAGAACTGGTATTGTGACGGGCTTTAACAATTAGGTTAAAGTGAGGCTGGGAAACTGATAAGAGCCGAAAACCAGTTGTTTCAGCGATAACCGACATTCCCACTGCTGCTCTGAGTGGTAAGATTGACGCGCAAGGACATCTAGAACAGTTTCTCAGAAAGGTTACTGCAACTCTGATGTTCTCAAAATGAACGGGCCAGCCATTGGCGTCCGCGAGGGGGAAGGGGAGGGGGAGGGGAGGAGGTGGGGAGGGGAGGATTGGCAAAAGGGCACTTTCACCCGTCGCCCCTAACCATCCTTGGAATCTGGAGTAAAGAGTTTTTATTCGTTACAGTATACTCATACTCTTCCAGATAAGAATTCTCCACAATACTGCTAAACCTTAGCTTTGACCAGTTGTAGCGCTTATACAGTTAGGGTCTTGTAGCTTGATGCACCTCGTAACTGACCAGCTGATTTGTACACAGAGTGACAGTTTCAGAATCATGCATTCCAGCCCCGACGCGCCTTCCCCCCTCCCCACCACTGGAAATATTTCTGCAGACTCCAGTCTGCCACTGTGCATATATTTTGATAAAATCCTGGTTTTAATAGCATCGAGGGAACAGCATTGTGGAGTAAGGGTAGACCTAGCACAGAACACACCATTCCCAATGAAACGCATCACTTAGTAGATGGTGAAGTACTCTGAAGCTAGCCAGATAGAAACAAAACCTCCTGGCACTGTATCTAACCCAAATTCTAATCTTACACTAATCTCTTGTATGTACCTACCACGCCCTCAAAGGGCCAACGATTTACTATTATCAGAAGTTCCGAAAAATGAGGAAGAAATTGACCCACACTTTTTTCCGTTGTTCATTATTTCGATTACCCCATAAAGGGAATGGACTTGTAGCCACAGGTTACACAAGCGATAGATGGTTTAAAATACATAAAAAGAGATGACAATAGGAAACGATTTTTAAAAACACAATGATGCTCGGTTTTTACGATTTTTACAGGAAAAAAATGGATGACAAAATAAAGGTTTTTCAAAAATACGCTGGTGGGCAATATTGGGGATTTTTTTATCTGTATAGATGACTAGCGGAAAAGCTTGGTGTTGACCAGGCATTTATTTACAGCTGTGCGTCCACGTCCGTACTATGCAGCGTCTGGCCTTGTCCTGAGTTTTTATGACGTATCTCCTGAAACATGTGTCGTACAATGATATAATTTTGTAGGTACATTCAGCGTCATATGCGGATACTGTCTGCAAAATTTATTGCGAATATAGTACCAAAGAAGTAACAAATTTAAATGTCACGAATGCTGTGATCCCCACACACATGGGTGCAACTAATGTACACAGGATGCTTGGCTCCATCATTATGGCTACCATCACCTGTGGTCGAAATTGGACCAGCTGTGTCGACGTAGTGAAAATATAAATGTGCATAACATGGTAAACGTCCATTCTTTCCAGCCATCAGACCTGATCTACGATCAAAAATATCATGTAAAAGTTGGAGGGGCAACGGCCTTGCTGCAGTGGATACTCCGGTTCCCGTCAGATCACTGAAGTTTAGCACTTTCGGGCGTGGTCGGCACTTGGATGGGTGACCATCCGATCCGCTATGCGCTGTTTCCATTTTTCGGGTTGCACTCAGCCTTGCGATGCCAATTGAGGAACTACTCGACCGAATAGTAGCGGCTCAAGTCAAAGGAAACTACCACAACGAGTGGGAGAGCCAGCTCCTCCTCCACCCTCAGTGCGAATGACGTGGCGGTCGGATGGTCCTGATTGGCCACTTGTGACCTGAACACGGAGTGCTTTCTTAAAGTAGTGCTCCCTACATAAAATTGACAGTCTTGGCTCAGGGACTGTCCACGGTAAATGCTGCATTGGACCTACGAATACTATTAAAATAACGGTTTGAGTTCTCTTTAATTGTCCAATCATCTGAAGTGAGTCCTTATTGAAGTGCGCTGAAAAATAGATTTTATGTTAATGGCGGATAAATTTTTTGTTAATGGCGGCAAATTAACTTTACCCTAATGACACACAAGGTAAATGCCGTTCTATCACGTAAAGTATTCTCAGATCGAAATGTTTTGCATTACCAAATCTCCAGTGTAGATTCATCATACCGCAATTATAATTCTCAAAATAATTTGGAGCTACGTTCAATGCATATTTAAATGCATCTTTCAAAACAATACCAGAATTCTCATTAGATCATCATTATCAGTGGCTAGAGTATTCCTATTATTTCGTCTACCAAAAACCGCGTTTCACTATGGCTTTTTCAGTACGCTGTTTTGTTTTCCACTGCTGACAATAGAAACGATCTGGCAGATGTGACATTGTAGATGTCCAGTATGCGTGTCTTAATGCAAATAAACCGTCTGGAACATTTACCCTTGAACCTCCCTAGAATGGGATTTCATGGAACGTTATTACTTTCCTGTGTCCATTTCTATCACACCAGCTGATCGCCACGACTGGGGAGAGTGAGGAGGGGTTGGGGTGAAAGTTGGCAGCACTTTGAGTGGCAGAAACCTCACGTTTCCGTCATTTGTTTTCATAATGACGTAGTGCCAATTCGTCACATTGGACGCTTTTCTCTCGGAAACGTTTACATTCATCGTCTGGATATCAATGTCGCCTTCTGAGGTATGCAGTCGCACCACTCTGTACGAAATAGGTTCTAAGCTGATGCAGTCGACAAGTAACGTCGAAATATATCGTCACATCGAAATATATCGACACCTCGAAATAAATCAACACCTAGAAATAAAAGGCCACCCCGAAATAAATCGCAACCTCGAAATAAATCGACACAATGAGAAAAATCGAAACTTCGAAATAAATCGACACCTCCAAAAGACTGCTACATCGAAATGATTCGATATCCCGAAATATATCGACATCTAGATGCATTCAGCTTACCATATAGAACGATATCTCGAAACTCAAGGAGCTCTCGAGATAAATCGAGGTATAGAAACATATCGATATCTTGAAATATAATGGTACCTCGTAATATAAAGATATCTCTAAAAATACGATATCTAGAAATTTATGGATCACTTGAGATATAGAGGTTCCTTGAAATATATCGATGTCTCGATATTAATTGATATCTGAAGTACACCGATACATTGAAATATATCGATACCTCGAAATATATAGACAACCCGATTGCGTCGGTATATCAAAATAAATCGATAACTCGACGTAAACGTGTACTTCGAAACCAATCGATACCTCGAAATAAATGGACTCCTCAGTATAGATAGATATCTCGAAATAAATCGACATCTCGATATAATGTGTGCCTCGAAATAAGTCAATATACCGAAATAAATCGATAATGGGAAAAAACTGGACGTCTCGAAATAAATCTGTACCCCTAAGAAAACGATTCTCGAAATAAATAGATATATCGAAATATATCACTATCTCGATAAATACCGATATCTAGTGGTCGGATATATGTTTCAAGATGACATGACATATCAGTATAGTTCGATATACATGAAAATACTTTGGATTTTCAATATATTCGTAGATTTCTGGACCTCGGGGAAAAAATCGCCGATCCGACCTCGGTGCAAAAACGCAGACCTAGGGAAAAAACGCCGACCTCGGGGAAAAACGCAGACGTCGAGGGAAAAACGCCGACGTCGGGGTAAAACGCCGACCTCGGGGGAAAAACGCCGACCTCGGGGTAAACCGCCAGCCTCGGGGAAAAACGACGATATCGTGGGAAAACGCCGACCTTCGGAAAACTGCCGACCTCAGAAAAAATCCAGTTCCATTAATTTACACAGACACTAATGTATGTCACCATTAGGTTCTCAAAATGCAACAAAATTCCTGGTATTTATCACCTCACACAAAAAGTGGTCGCGACAGAAAAGTCTCGTTCTTTAGAAAGTTTAGAATGAGATGTTCTAAATATTGCAGTTTATCCATTTACAATAATCTACAAGCACTGCACAATGAGAAGAGACTGTCAACCACAGCACTTTGAAATAGTGGACAGCCAGGAAGACAGAGGTTGCATTGCTGTTTCTAATCCACTGGTGCTTGAGATTCAGAATCCAGGATTGCCTCGAATAAGAACAGCAGGAATGAATGTCCTGCACCAGTGTAGAACTTATTCTGGAACTCCACAGAAAATCACAAGGCACAATTATATCACATCATTCTCAGAAAACTACAGAAGCCTCTAATGGACGTAACAACGTCGTCAACTCCTTCACCAGTGAAAGATCTTAGTAGCTATTGAGTCAAGAGTAGGTGGCCAATTAATAATTTGTTGTTCAAAGCTAACTTCAGTGTATATGGGAATACTCAGTGGACATCTTTAACCATCATATTTTACTGTCTAAGATATGTCAACTTCCCAGACTATAAGTATAAGCTGAGCTTGGTCTTTCCCAATCCGAGATTGTTTAGAATGGGTATCACGGGAATCAGATCCACTGGGCATTTAGAGCAACCTGCTTTAAACAATATGAGCAGGCAATAGACACAGACACAGAATTTGAAATTTCTCTGTGAAGCGGTTACCTTCATCGTCTGCAAACTTATGTTGTGTGCTGCGGTATGCGGAGGCACTAATAGCAACACAGTAGAACATAGAAGAAGCTTCTAGGTTTATGTAAGTAGCCCGTAGGAAACAGTACAATTCAGGTTTTAGTTATCGATTATTGATTTATTAGCCGGCATGCCAGTAAAATGACCTACTACCTTAAGATTTGGCATTAAACAAGGTCTGGCAGCCACGTTACACGAGAGAATGTGAAAAGTGTTCATATGAACTAAAAACCTAACAAATCCGCCCGTTTTCACATCTGCTTTTGAATCCACGTAATGCGAGATCGTCACATTGGCCGTTTTCTCTCTGAAACGGTTACATTTATCGTTTGCAATGCTATGTAGCGTGCTGCGATTGCGGAGACACTAAAACCACCATAGTAGAACACAGAAGAAGCTTTTAATTTGGTGTAATAGCCAGTAAGAAGCAGTACAAATCAAGTTTTAGTTATCGATTATTGAATTTTTAGCCAGCTTTGGTGCCTTGGACATGGGCTAGGACCTCAAGATTTGGCATGAGGGGACGTCTAGCAACCACGTTGCACGGGAGAATGTGAAAAGTTTTCATGTGCAGTAAAAACCTAAGAAACCCGCCCGTTTTCGTCATCTCCTTTCGAATCGACGTAATGCCAGATCATCACATTGGCCGTTTTCAACCTGAAACGGTTACATATATCATGTGCAAAGCTTTGTCGCGTGCTGCGGTATGCGGAGACACTGGAAGCACCATAGTAGAACACAGAAGAAGCTTTTAATTTGATGTAACAGCCACTAAGGAGCAGTACAACTCAAGTTTTGGTTATCGATTATTGATTTTTAGCCGGCTTTGGTGCCTTGGACATGGGCTACGACCTTAGGATTTTGCATGAAGGGAAGTCTAGAAGCCGCATTGCACGAGAGAATGTGAAAAGTGTTCATATGTAGTAAAAACCTGAGAAATCCGTCCGTTTTCGTCATTTGTTATCGAACCGACATATAGCCAGATAGTCACATTGGCCGCTCTTCTCTTTGAAACGGTTACATTTATCGTCTGGAAAGCTATGTCGCGTGCTGCGGTATGCGCGAGACACTAAAAGCACCATAGTAGAACACAGAAGAAGCTTCTAAGTTGATGTAATAGCCAGTAACAAACGGTGCAATTCAAGTTTTAGTTATCGATTATTGACCTTTTACCCTTCTTTGGTGCCTTGCACATGAGCTAGGACCTGAAGATTTTACATGAAGCTAAGTCTAGCAGCCGCCTTGCACGGGAGAATGTGAAAAGTGTTCATATGTAGTAAAAACCTGAGAAATCCGTCCATTTCGCCATTTGTTATTGAATCGACGTAAAGCCATATCGATACATTGGGCGCTCTTCTCTCTGAAACGGTTACATTTATCGTCTGCAAAGCTATGTCGCGCGCTGCGGTATGCGGAGACACTAGAAGCACTACACTAGAACACAGAAGAAGCTTCTAAGTTGATGTAATAGCCAGTAAGAGGTAGTACAATTGAAGTTTTAGTTATTGGTTTTTGACTCTTTATTCGGCTATGTAATAGCCAGTAAGATGTAGTACAATTCAAGTTTTAATTATCGATTATTGAATTTTTAGCCTTCCTTGGTGCCTTGGATATGAGCTAGGACCTTACGATTAGCAGTCGCGTTGCTCGGGACAATGTGAAAAGTGCTCATATGTAGTAACAACCTGAGAAATCCGTCCGTTTTCGTCATTTGTTATTGAATCGACTTAAAGCAAGGACGTTACATTGGCCGCTCTTCTCTCTGAAGCGGTTACATTTATCGTCTGCAAAGCTATGTCGCGTGCTGCGGTATACGGAGACACTAAAAGCACCATAGTAGAACACAGAAGATGCTTCTAAGTTCATGTAAGCTTCTAAGTTCATGTAATAGCCAGTAAGAAGTAGTACAAATCAAGTTTTCGTTATCGATTATTCACTTTTCAGCCGGCTTTGGTGCCTTGTACATGAGCTAGGACCTTACGATTCTGCATGAAAGGAGGACTAGCAGCCGCGTTGCACGGGAGGAAAGTGTTCATATCTAGATAAAACCTGAGAAATCCTGCCGTTTTCGTCATTTGTTATGGAGTCGACTTAAAGTTAGATCGTCACATTATCCGCTCTCCCCTCTGAAACGGTTACATTTATAGTCTGAAAGGCTATGTCGCGTGCTGCGGTATGCGCAAGACACTAAAAGTACCATAGTTGAACACAGAAGAAGCTTCTGAGTTCATGTAATAGCCAGTAAGAAACATTACAATTCAAGTTTTAGTTATCGATTATTGACCTTTTACCCTTCCTGGGTGCCTTGGACATAAGCTAAGACCATAAGACTTTGCATGAAAGGAGCACTAGCAGCCGCGTTGCACGGGAGAATATGTTAAGTCTTCATTTGTAGTAAAAACCTTAGAAATCCGTTCGGTTTCGTCATTTGTTATCAAATCGACTTAAAGCCAGATCGTCACATTGGTCGCTCTTCTCACTGAAACGGTTACATTTATAGTCTGGAAAGCTATGTCGCGTGATGCGGTATGCAGAGACACTAAAAGCACCATAGCAGAACACAGAAGAAGCTTCTAAGTTGAAGTAATAGCCAGTAATAAGTAGTACAATGCAAGTTTTAGTTATCGATTATTGACTTTTTAGCCCGCTTTGGTATCTTGGACAGGAGCTAGGACCTTACGATATTGCAAAAATGGACGACTAGCAGCTGCGTTGCATGGGAGAATTTGAATATTTTTCTTATGTAGTAAACACCTGAGATATCCGTCCCTTTTCCTCATTTGTTATCAAATAGACTTAAAGCCAGATCGTTACATTGGCCACTCTTCTGTCTGAAACGGTTACATTTATCGTCTGCAAAGCTATGTCGCGTGCTGCCGTACGCGCAAGACACTAAAAGCACCACAGTTGAACTCAGAAGAAGCTTCTAAGTTCATGTAATAGTCAGTAAGAAACATTACAATTCAAGTTTTAGTTATCGATTATTGATCTTTTACCCTTCCTGTTTGCGTTGGACTTGATCTAGGACCTTAAGACTTTGCATGAAAGGACCACTAGCAGCCGCGTTGCAAGGGAGAATGTGTTAAGTGTTCATTTGTAGTAAAAACCTTAGAAATCCGTTCGGTTTCGTCATTTGTTATCAAATCGAATTAAAGCCAGATCGTCACATTGGTCGCTCTTCTCACTGAAACGGTTACATTTATAGTCTGGAAAGCTATGTCGCGTGATGCGGTATGCAGAGACACTAAAAGCACCATAGCAGAACACAGAAGAAGCTTCTAAGTTGAAGTAATAGCCAGTAATAAGTAGTACAATGCAAGTTTTAGTTATCGATTATTGACTTTTTAGCCCGCTTTGGTACCTTAGACAGGAGCTAGGACCTTACGATATTGCAAAAATGGACGACTAGCAGCTGCGTTGCATGGGAGAACTTGAATATTTTTCTTATGTAGTAAACACCTGAGATATCCGTCCCTTTTCCTCATTTGTTATCAAACCGACTTAAAGCCAGATCGTTACATTGGCAGCTCTTGTCTCTGAAACGGTTACATTTATCGTCTGTATAGCTATGTCGCGTGCTAAGGTATGCGGAGACACTAAAAGCACCATAGTAGAACACAGAAGAACCTTCTAAGTTGATGTAACAGCCAGTAAGCAGTAGTACAATCAAGTTTTAGTTATTGGTTTTTGACTTTTTATTTTGCTATGTAATAGCCAGTAAGATGTATTACAATTCAAGTTTTAATTATCGATTATTGAATTTTTAGACTTTTTTGGTGCCTTGGACATGAGCTAGGACCTTACGATTTTGTATGAAAGGAGGATTAGCAGCCGCGTTGCTCGGGACAATGTGAAAAGTGTTCATATGTAGTAACAAACTGAGAAGTCCGTCAGTTTTCGTCATTTGTTATCGAATCGACTTAAGGCAAGGACGTTACATTGGCCGCTCTTCTCTCTGAAACGGTTACACTTATCATCTGCAAAGCAATGTCGCGTGCTCCAGTATGCGGAGACACTAAAAGCACCATAGTAGAACACAGAAGAAACTTCCAAGTTGATGTAATTGCCAGTAAGAAACAGTACAATTCAAGTTTTCGTTATCGATTATTGATCTTTTACCCTTTTTTGGTGCCTTGGACATGAGCTATTACCTTAAGATATTGCATGAATCGAAGTGTACCAGCCGCTTTGCGCGGGAGAATGTGAAAAGTGTTCATATATAGTAAAAACCTTGAGAAATCCGTCCGTTATCGTCATTTGTTATCGAATAGACTTAAACCAAGATCGTCACGTAGGCCGCTCTTCTCTCTGAAACGGTTACATTTATCGTCTGCAAAGCTATGTCTCATGCTGCGGTATGCGGAGACACAAAAAGCACCATAGTAGAACACAGAGGAAGCTTCTAAGTTGAAGTAATAGCCAGTAAGTAGTACAATGCAAGTTTCAGTTATCGATTACTGACTTTTTAGCCGGCTTTGGTACCTTGGACATGAGCTAGGACGTTACGATTTTGCATGAATGGAACTGTAGCAGCCGCTTTGCACGGAAGAATGTGAAAAATGTTCATATATAGTAAAAACCTGAGAATTCCCTCCGTTTCCGTCATTTGTTATCGAATTGACTTAAAGCCAGATCGTCTCATTGGTGGCTCTTCTCTCTGAAACAGTTACATTTATCGTCTCCAAAGCTATGTCGCGTGCTGCGGTATGGGCGAGACACTAAAAGCAGCATAGTAGAACACAGAAGAAGCTTCTAAGTTGTTGTAATAGACAGTAAGAAGTAGTACAATTCAAGTTTTAGTTATCGATTATTGACTTTTTATTCGGCTTTCGTGAATTGGGCATAAGCTAGGACCTTAAGATTTTGCATGAAAGGAGGACTAGCAGCCGCGTTGCACGGGAGACTGTGAAAAGTGCTCATATGTAGTAAAAACCTAAGAAATCCGCCCGTTTTCGTCATTTGTTGTCAAATCGACTTAAAGCCAGTTCGTCACATTGCCCGCTCTTCTCTCTGAAACGGTTACATTTATCGTCTGCAAAGCTGTGTCGCGTGATGCCGTATGCGGAGACAGTAAAAGCACCATAGTAGAACACTGATAAAGCTTCTACGTTTATGTAATAGGCATTAAGAAGTAGTACAATTCACGTTTTAGTTATCTATTATTGACTATTTAGCCGGCTTTGGTGCATTGGACATGAGCTAGGACCTTAAGATCTTGCATGAAAGTAGGACTAGCAGCCGCATTGCATGGGAGAATGTGAAAATTGTTCTTATGTAGGAAACACCTGAGATATCCGTCCCTTTTCGTCATTTGTTATCAAATCGACTTAAAGCCAGATCGTTACATTGGCAGCACTTGTCTCTGAAACGGTTACATTTATCGTCTGGAAAGCTATGTCGCGTGATGCGGTATGCAGAGACACTAAAAGCACCATAGCAGAACACAGAAGAAGATTCTAAGTTGAAGTAATAGCCAGTAACAAGTAGTACAATGCAAGTTTTAGTTATCGATTATTGACTTTTTAGCCTGCTTTGGTACCTTGGACAGGAGCTAGGACCTTACGATATTGCAAAAATGGACGACTAGCAGCTGCGTTGCATGGGAGAATTTGAATATTTTTCTTATGTAGTAAACACCTGAGATATCCGTCCCTTTTCCTCATTTGTTATCAAATCGACTTAAAGCCAGATCGTTACATTGGCAGCTCTTGTCTCTGAAACGGTTACATTTATCGTCTGTATAGCTATGTCGCGTGCTAAGGTATGCGGAGACACTAAAAGCACCATAGTAGAACACAGAAGAACCTTCTAAGTTGATGTAACAGCCAGTAAGCAGTAGTACAATCAAGTTTTAGTTGTTGGTTTTTGACTTTTTATTTTGCTATGTAATAGCCAGTAAGATGTATTACAATTCAAGTTTTAATTATCGATTATTGAATTTTTAGCCTTTTTTGGTGCCTTGGACATGAGCTAGGACCTTACGATTTTGTATGAAAGGAGGATTAGCAGCCGTGTTGCTCGGGACAATGTGAAAAGAATTCATATGTAGTAACAAACTGAGAAGTCCGTCCGTTTTCGTCATTCGTTATCGAATCGACTTAAGGCAAGGACATTACATTGGCCGCTCTTCTCTCTGAAACGGTTACACTTATCATCTGCAAAGCAATGTCGCGTGCTCCAGTATGCGGAGACACTAAAAGCACCATAGTAGAACACAGAAGAAACTTCCAAGTTGATGTAATTGCCAGTAAGAAACAGTACAATTCAAGTTTTCGTTATCGATTATTGATCTTTTACCCTTCTTTGTTGCCTTGGACATGAGCTATTACCTTAAGATATTGCATGAATCGAAGTGTACCAGCCGCTTTGCGCGGGAGAATGTGAAAAGTGTTCATATATAGTAAAAACCTGAGAAATCCGTCCGTTATCGTCATTTGTTATCGAATAGACTTAAACCAAGATCGTCACGTAGGCCGCTCTTCTCTCTGAAACGGTTACATTTATCGTCTGCAAAGCTATGTCTCGTGCTGCGGTATGCGGAGACACAAAAAGCACCATAGTAGAACACAGAGGAAGCTTCTAAGTTGAAGTAATAGCCAGTAAGTAGTACAATGCAAGTTTTAGTTATCGATTACTGACTTTTTAGCCGGCTTTGGTACCTTGGACATGAGCTAGGACGTTACGATTTTGCATGAAGGGAACTGTAGCAGCCGCTTTGCACGGGAGAATGTGAAAAGTGTTCATATGTATTAAAAACCTGAGAAATTCGTCCGTTTTCGTCATTTGTTATCGAATCGACTTAAAGCCAGATCGTCTTATTGGACGCACTTCCCTCTGAAACGGTTACATTTATCGGCTGCTAAGCTATGTCGCTGGGTGCGGTATGCGGAGACACTAAAAGCACCATAGTAGAACACAGAAGAAGCTTCTAAGTTGATGTAATACCCAGTAAGAAGTAGTACAACTAAAGTTCTAGTTGTCGTTTATTGACTTTTTAGCCGGCTTTGGTGCTTTGGTCATGAGCTAGGACCTTAAGATTTTGCATGAAAGGAGGACTAGCAGCCGAATTGCACGGGAGAATGTGAAAAGTGTTCATACGTGGTAAAAACCTGAGAAATCCTTCCGTTTTCGTCATTTGTTATCGAATCGACTTAAAGCCAGATCGTTACATTGGCAGCGCTTGTCTCTGAAACGGTTACATTTATCGTCTGCATAGCTATGTCGCGTGTTAAAGAATGCGGAGACACTAAAAGCACCATAGTAGAACACAGAAGTACCTTCTAAGTTGATGTAACAGCCAGTAAGCAGTAGTACAATCAAGTTTTAGTTATTGGTTTTTGACTTTTTATTCTGCTATGTAATAGCCAGTAAGATGTAGTAAAATTCAAGTTTTAATTATCGATTATTGAATTTTTAACCTTTTTTGGTGCCTTGGACATGAGCTAGGACCTTACGATTTTGTATGAAAGGAGGAGTAGCATACGCGTTGCTCGGGACAATGTGAAAAGTGTTCATATGTAGTAACAAACTGAGAAGTCCGTCCGTTTTCGTCATTTGTTATCGAATCGACTTAAGGCAAGGACGTTACATTGGCCGCTCTTCTCTCTGAACTGGTTAGATTTATCGTCTGCAAAGCTATGTCGCTGGGTGCGGTATGCGGAGACACTAAAAGCACCATAGTGGAACACAGAGGAAGCTTCTAAGTTTATGTTATAGCCAGTAAGAAGTAGTACAATTCAAGTTTTCGTTATCGATTATTCACTTTTCAGCCGGCTTAGGTGCCTTGTACATGATCTAGGACCTTAAGATTTTGCATGAAAGGAGGACTAGCTGCCGCGTTGCACGAGGGAACGTGAAAAGTGTTAATATGTAGTAAAAACCTGAGAATTCCGGCCGTTTTCGTCATTTGTTATCGAGTCGACTTAAACCCAGATCGTCACATTGGCCGCACTTCCCTCTGAAACGGTTACATTTTTCGCCTGCAAAGCTATGTCGCCGGGTGCGGTATGCGGAGACACTAAAGGCACCACAGTAGAAGCTTCTAGGTTGATGTAATAGCCAGTAAGAAGTGGTACAATTCAAGTTTTAGTTATCTGTTTTTGACTTTTTATTCGGTTTTGTAATAGCCAGTAAGATTTAGTACAATTCAAGTTTTAACTATCGATTATTGAATTTCTAGCCTTCTTTGGTGCCTTGGACATGAGCTAGGACCTTACGATTTTGTATGAAAGGAGGATTAGCAGCCGCGTTGCTCGAGACAATGTGAAAAGTGTTCATATGTAGTAACAACCTTAGAAATCCGTCAGTTTTCTTCATTTGTTATCGAATCGACTTAAAGCAAGGACGTTACATTGGCCGCTCTTCTCTCTGAAACGGTTACATTTATCGTCTGCAAAGCTATGTCGCGTGCTGCGGTATGGGCCAGACATTAAAAGCACCATGGGAGAACACAGAAAAAGCTTCTATGTTGACGTAATAGCCAGTAAGAGACAGTAAAATTCAAGTTTTAGTTATTGATTATTTACCTTTTACCTTCCTTTGGTGCCTTGGACATAAGCTAGAACCCTACGATTTTGCTTGATGGGAAGTCTAGCAGCCGCGTTGCACAGGAGAATCTGAAAAGTGTTTATATGTAGAAAAAACCTGAAAAATCCGGCCGTTTTCGTTATTTGTTATCTGTTCGACTTAAAACCAAATCGTCACACTGGCCGCTCTTCTCTCTGAAACGGTTACATTTATCGTCTGCAAAGCTATGTCGCGTGCTGTGGTATGCGGAGACACAAAAAGCACCATAGTAGCACACAGAAGAAGCTTCTAAGTTGATGTAATAGCCAGTAAGAAACACTACAATTCAAGTTTTACTTATCGAATATTGACCTTTTACCCTTCTTTGGTGCATTGGCATGAGGTAGTACCTTAAGATTTTGCATGAAATGAGGACCAGCAGCCGCGTTGCACGGGAGAATGGGAAAAAAGTTCATATGTAGTAAAAACCTGAGAAATTGGGCCGTTTTCGTCATTTCTTATCAAATCGACTTAAAGCCATATCGTCACATTGGTCGCTCTTCTCTCTGAAACAGTTACATTTATCATCTGCAAAGCTGTGTCGAGTGCTGCAGTATGCGGAGACACTACAAGCACCATAGTAGAACACAAAGAACCTTCTAAGTTGAAATAATAGCCAGTAAGAAGTAGTACAATGCAAGTTTTAGTTATCGATTACTGACTTTTTAGCCGGCTTTGGTACCTTGGACATGAGCTAGGACGTTACGATTTTGCATGAATGGAGGACTAGTAGCTGCGTTGCACGGGAGAATGTGAAAAGTGTTCATGTGTAGTAAAACCTGAGATATCCGTCCATTTTCGTCATTTGTTAACAAATCGATTTAAAGCCAAATCGTTACATTGGCCACTCTTCTGTCTGAAACGGTTACATTTATCGTCTGCAAAGCTACGTCGCGTGCTGCCGTATGCGCAAGACACTAAAAGCACCGCAGTTGAACACAGAAGAAGCTTCTAAGTTCATGTAATAGTCAGTAAGAAACATTACAATTAAAGTTTTAGTTATCGATTATTGACCTTTTACCCTTCCTGGGTGCGTTGGACGTGATCTAGGACCTTAAGACTTTGCATGAAAGGACCACTAGCAGCCGCGTTGCACGGGAGAATGTGTTAAGTGTTCATTTGTAGTAAAAACCTTAGAAATCCGTTCGGTTTCGTCATTTGTTATCAAATCGACTTAAAGCCAGATCGTCACATTGGTCGCTCTTCTCACTGAAACGGTTACATTTATAGTCTGGAAAGCTATGTCGCGTGATGCGGTATGCGTAGACACTAAAAGCACCATAGCAGAACACAGAAGAAGCTTCTAAGTTGAAGTAATAGCCAGTAATAAGTAGTACAATGCAAGTTTTAGTTATCGATTATTGACTTTTTAGCCCAGCTTGGTACCTTGGACAGGAGCTAGTACCTTACGATATTGCAAAAATGGACGACTAGCAGCTGCGTTGCATGGGAGAATTTGAATATTTTTCTTATGTAGTAAACACCTGAGACATCCGTCCCTTTATCTCATTTGTTATCAAATCGACTTAAAGCCAGATCGTTACATTGGCAGCTCTTGTCTCTGAAACGGTTACATTTATCGTCTGTATAGCTATGTCGCGTGATGCGGTATGCGGAGACACAAAAAGCACCATAGTAGAACACAGAGGAAGCTTCTAAGTTGAAGTAATAGCCAGTAAGTAGTACAATGCAAGTTTTAGTTATCGATTACTGACTTTTTAGCCGGCTTTGGTACCTTGGACATGAGCTAGGACGTTACGATTTTGCATGAAGGGAACTGTAGCAGCCGCTTTGCACGGGAGAATGTGAAAAATGTTCATATATAGTAAAAACCTGAGAATTCCCTCCGTTTCCGTCATTTGTTATCGAATCGACTTAAAGCCAAATCGACTCTTTGGTGGCTCTTCTCTCTGAAACAGTTACATTTATCGTCTGCAACGCTCTGTCGCGTGCTGCGGTATGCGGAGACACTAAAGGCAGCATAGTAGAACACAGAAGAAGCTTCTAAGTTGTTGTAATAGACAGTAAGAAGTAGTACAATTCCAGTTTTAGTTATCGATCATTGACTTTTTATTCGGCTTTCGTGCCTTGGGCATAGGCTAGGACGTTACGATTTTGCATGAAAGCAGGACTAGCAGCCGCGTTGCACGGGAGACTGTGAAAAGTGCTCATTTGTAGTAAAAACCTAAGAAATCCGCCCGTTTCCGTCATTTGTTGTCAAATCGACTTAAAGCCAGTTCGTCACATTGCCCGCTCTTCTCTCTGAAACGGTTACATTTATCGTCTGCAAAGCTATGTCGCGTGCTGCTGTATGTGGAGTCACTAGAAGCACCATAGTAGAACACAGATGAAGCTTCTAAGTTGATGTAATACCCAGTAAGAAGTAGTACAATTCACGTTAATTTATCGATTATTGACTTTTTAGCCTTTTTTGGTGCTTTGGGCATGAGCTAGGACCTTAAGATTTTGCATGAAAGGAGAACTAGCAGCAGCGTGGCACGGGAGAATGTGAAAAGTATTTATATGTAGTAAAAACTCTTAGAAATCCGTCCGTTTTCGTCATTTGTTATCGAATCGACTTAAAGCCAGATCGCACATTGGCCGCTCTTCTCTCTGAAACGGTTACATTTATCGTCTGCAAAGCTATGTCGCTGGGTGCGGTATGCCGAGACACTAAAAGCACCATAGTAGAACACAGAAGAAGCTTCTAAGTTGAAGCAATAGCCAGTAAGAAGTAGTACAATTCAAGTTTTAGTTGTCGATTATTCACATTTTAGCCGGCTTTGGTGGCTTGGATATGACTTAGGACCTTAAGATTTTGCATGAAAGGAGGACTAGCAGCCGCGTTGCACGGAAAAATGGGAAAAGTGTTTCATATGTAGTAAAAACCTGAAAAATCCGTCCGTTTTCGTCATTTGTTATCGAATCGACTTAAAGCCACATGGTCACATTGGCCGCTCTTCTCTCTGAAACGATTACATTTATCGTCAGCGAAGCTATGACGCGTGCTGCAGTATTCGGAGTCACTAAAAGCACCATAGTAGAACACAGAAGAACTTCTAAGTTGATGTAATAGCCAGTAAGAAGTATTACAATTCAAGTTTTAGTTATCGATTATAGACTTTTTAGCCGGCTTTGGTACCTTGGACATGAGCTATGACCTTACGATTTTGCATGAAAGGATAACTAGGAGCTGCGTTGCACTTGAGAATGTGAAAAGTGTTGATATGTAGTAAAAACCTAAGATATTCGCCCGTTTTCCTCATTTGTTATCAAACCGACTTTAAGCCAGATCGTCACTTTTGCCGCTCTTCTCTCTGAAACGGTAACATTTATCGTCTGCAGAACTATGTCGCGTGTTGCGGTATGCGGAGACACTAAAAGCACCATAGTAGAACACAAAAGCAGGTTATAAGTTGATGTAATACCCAGTAAGATGCAGTACAATTCATGTTTTAGTTATCGATTATTGACTTTTTATAATTTTTTATGGCCTAGGGCATGAGCTAGGACCTTAAGATTTCGCATGAAAGGCGGAATATTAGCCGCGTTGCACGGGAGAATGTAAAAGTGTTCATATGTAGTAAAAACCTGAGATATCCGGCCGTTTTCGTCATTTGTTATCGAATCGTCTTAAAGCCAGATCGCCACATTGGCCGCTCTTCTCTCTGAGACGGTTACATTTATCGTCTGCAAAGCTATGACGCGTGCTGCGGTACGCGGAGACACTAAAAGCACCATAGTGGAACACAGAAAAATCTTCTAAGTTGAAGCAATAGCCAGTAAGAAGCAGTACAATTCAAGTATTGTTTATCGATTATTGATTTTTAGCCGTGTTTGGTGCTTTGTACAGCAGCTAGGACCTTAAGATTTTGCATGAAAGGCGGAATATTAGCCGCATTGCACGGGCGAATGTGAAAAGTGTTCATATGTAGTAAAAACATGAGATATCCGGCCGTTTTCGTCATTTGTTATCGAATCGACTTAAAGCCAGATCGTCACATTGGCCGCCCTTCCCTCTGAAACGGTGTTATTTATCGTCTGCAAAGCTATGTCGCTGGGTGCAGTATGCGGAGACACTTAAAGCACCATAGTACAACACAGAAGAAGCTTCTAAGTTGATGTAATAGCCAGTAATAAGTAGTACAATTCACATTCTAGTTATCGATTATTCACTTTTTAGCCGGCTTTGGTGCCCTTTACATGAGCTAGGACCTTAAGATTTTGCATGAAAGGAGGACTATTAGCCGCGTTGCACGGGAGAATGTGAAAAATGTTCATATGTAATAAAAACCTGAGAAATCACTCCGTTTTCGTCATTTGTTATCGAATTGACTTAAAGCCATTTCGTCACATTTGCCGCTCTTCTCTCTGAAACGGTTACATTTATCGTCTGCAAAGCTATGTCGCGTGCTGCGGTATGTGGAGACACTAAAAGCACCATAGTAGAACACAGAAGAAGCTTCTAAGTTGAAGCAATAGCCAGTAAGAAGTAGTACAATTCAAGTTTTAGTTGTCGATTATTCACTCTTTAGCCGGCTTTGGTGGCTTGGACACGACCTAGGTACTTAAGTTTTTGCATGGAAGGACGACTAGCAGCCGCGTTGCACGGGAGAATGTGAGAAGTGTCTGCAAAGCTATGTCGCGTGCTGCGGTATGCGGAGACACTAAAATCATCATAGTAGAACACAGAAGAAGCTTCTAAGTTGAAGCAATAGCCAGTAAGAAGTAGTACAATTTAAGTTTTAGTTGTCGATTATACCCTGTTTAGCCGGCTTTGGTGGCTTGGACATGACCTAGGACCTTAAGATTTTCCATGAAAGGAGGACTAGCAGCCGCGTTGCACGGGAGAATGAGAAAAGTGTTCATATGTAGTAAAACCTGAGAAATCCGTCTGTTTTCGTCAATTGTTATCATATCGACTTAAAGCCAGAACGTCACATTGGACGCTCTTCTCTCTGAAACGGTTACATTTATCGTCTGCAAAGCTATGACGCGTGCTGCGGTATGTGGAGACACTAAAAGCACCATAGTAGAACACAGAAGAAGCTTCTAAGTTGAAGCAATAGCCAGTAAGAAGTAGTACAATTCAAGTTTTAGTTGTCGATTATTCACTTTTTAGCCGGCTTTGGTGGCCTGGACATGACCTAGGACCTTAAGGTTTTGCATGAAAGGAGGTTTAGCAGCTACGTTGCAAGGGAGAATGTGAAAAGTGTTCATATGTAGTAAAAACCTGAGAAATCCGTCTCTTTTCGTCATATGTTATTGAATCGACTTAGAGCCAGATCGTCAAATTGGCCGCTCTTCTCTCTGAAACGGTTACATTTATCGTCTGCAAAGCTATGTCGCGTGCTGCGGAATGTGCAAGACACTAAAAGCACCATAGTAGAACACAGAAAAAGCTTCTAAGTTTATGTAATAGCCAGTAAGAAGTAGTACAGTTCACGTTTATGTTATCGATTATTGACTTTTAGGGGGCTATGGGGCATTGGACGTGAGCTAGGACCTTAAGATTTTGCATGAAAGGAGGACTAGAGGGTGCGTTGCACGGGATAATGTGAAAAGTGTTCATATGTAGTAAAAACCTGAGAAATGCGTCTGTTTTCGTCATTTGTCATCGAATCGACTTAGAGCCAGATCGTCACATTGGCCGCTCTTCTCTTTGAAACGGTTACATTTATCGTCTGCAAAGCAATGTCGCGTGCTGCGGTATGCGGAGACACTAAAAGCACCATAGTAGAACACAGAAGAAGCTTCTAAGTTGAAGCAATAGGCAGTAAGAAGTAGTACAATTTAAGTTTTAGTTGTCGATTATACACTTTTTAGCCGGCTTTGGTGCCTTGGACATGACCTAGAACCTTAAGATTTTGCATGAAAGGAGGACTAGCAGCCGCGTTGCACGGAAGAATGTGAAAAGTGTTCACATGTAGTAAAAACCTGAGAAATCCGTCTGTTTTCGTCATTTGTTATCATATCGACTTAGAGCCAGATCGTCACATTGGCCGCTCTTCTCTCCGAAACGGTTACATTTATCGTCTGCAAAGCTATGTCGCGTGCTGCGGTATGCGGAGACACTAAAAGCACCATAGTAGAACACAGAAGAAGCTTCTAAGTTGAAGCAATAGCCAGTAAGAAGTAGTACAATTTAAGTTTTAGTTGTCGATTATACACTTTGTAGCCGGGTTTAGTGGCTTCCACATGACCTAGGACCTTAAGATTTTGCATGGAAGGAGGACTAGCAGCCGCGTTGCACGGGAGAATGTGAGAAGTGTCTGCAAAGCTATGTCGCGTGCTGCGGTATGCGGAGACACTAAAAGCATCATAGTAGAACACAGAAGAAGCTTCTAAGTTGAAGCAATAGCCAGTAAGAAGTAGTACAATTTAAGTTTTAGTTGTCGATTATACCCTGTTTAGCCGGCTTTGGTGGCTTGGACATGACCTAGGACCTTAAGATTTTCCATGAAAGGAGGACTAGCAGCCGCGTTGCACGGGAGAATGTGAAAAGTGTTCATATGTAGTAAAACCTGAGAAATCCGTCTGTTTTCGTCATTTGTTATCATATCGACTTAAAGCCAGAACGTCACATTGGACGCTCTTCTCTCTGAAACGGTTACATTTATCGTCTGCAAAGCTATGACGCGTGCTGCGGTATGTGGAGACACTAAAAGCACCATAGTAGAACACAGAAGAAGCTTCTAAGTTGAAGCAATAGCCAGTAAGAAGTAGTACAATTCAAGTTTTAGTTGTCGATTATTCACTTTTTAGCCGGCTTTGGTGGCCTGGACATGACCTAGGACCTTAAGGTTTTGCATGAAAGGAGGTTTAGCAGCTACGTTGCAAGGGAGAATGTGAAAAGTGTTCATATGTAGTAAAAACCTGAGAAATCCGTCTCTTTTCGTCATATGTTATTGAATCGACTTAGAGCCAGATCGTCAAATTGGCCGCTCTTCTCTCTGAAACGGTTACATTTATCGTCTGCAAAGCTATGTCGCGTGCTGCGGAATGTGCAAGACACTAAAAGCACCATAGTAGAACACAGAAAAAGCTTCTAAGTTTATGTAATAGCCAGTAAGAAGTAGTACAGTTCACGTTTAAGTTATCGATTATTGACTTTTAGGGGGCTATGGGGCATTGGACGTGAGCTAGGACCTTAAGATTTTGCATGAAAGGAGGACTAGAGGGTGCGTTGCACGGGATAATGTGAAAAGTGTTCATATGTAGTAAAAACCTGAGAAATGCGTCTGTTTTCGTCATTTGTCATCGAATCGACTTAGAGCCAGATCGTCACATTGGCCGCTCTTCTCTTTGAAACGGTTACATTTATCGTCTGCAAAGCAATGTCGCGTGCTGCGGTATGCGGAGACACTAAAAGCACCATAGTAGAACACAGAAGAAGCTTCTAAGTTGAAGCAATAGGCAGTAAGAAGTAGTACAATTTAAGTTTTAGTTGTCGATTATACACTTTTTAGCCGGCTTTTGTGCCTTGGACATGACCTAGAACCTTAAGATTTTGCATGAAAGGAGGACTAGCAGCCGCGTTGCACGGAAGAATGTGAAAAGTGTTCACATGTAGTAAAAACCTGAGAAATCCGTCTGTTTTCGTCATTTGTTATCATATCGACTTAGAGCCAGATCGTCACATTGGCCGCTCTTCTCTCCGAAACGGTTACATTTATCGTCTGCAAAGCTATGTCGCGTGCTGCGGTATGCGGAGACACTAAAAGCACCATAGTAGAACACAGAAGAAGCTTCTAAGTTGAAGCAATAGCCAGTAAGAAGTAGTACAATTTAAGTTTTAGTTGTCGATTATACACTTTGTAGCCGGGTTTAGTGGCTTCCACATGACCTAGGACCTTAAGATTTTGCATGGAAGGAGGACTAGCAGCCGCGTTGCACGGGAGAATGTGAAAAGTGTTCATATGTAGTAAAAACCTGAGAAATCCGTCTGTTTTCGACATTTGTTATCATATCGACTTAGAACCAGATCGCCACAATGGCCGCTCTTCTCTCTGAAACGGTTACTTTTATCGTCTGCAAAGCTATGTCGCGTGCTGCGGTATGCTGAGACACTAAAAGCACCATAGTAGAAAACAGAAGAAGCTTCTAAGCTGAAGCAATAGCCAGTAAGAAGTAGTACAATTCAAGTTTTAGTTGTCGATTATTCACTTTTAGCCGGCTTTGGTGGCTTGGACATGACCTAGGACCTTAAGATTTTGCATGAAAGGAGGACTAGCAGCCGCGTTGCACGGGAGAATGTGAAAAGTGTTGATATGTAGTAAAAACCTGAGAAATACGTCCGTTTTCGTCATTTGTTATCGAATCGACTTAAAGTCAGATCGTCAAATTATACACTTTTCTCTCTGAGACGGTTACATTTATCGTCTGCAAAGCTATGTCGCGTGCTGCGGTATGCGGAGACACTAAAAGCACCATAGTAGAACATAGAAGAAGCTTCTAAGTTGAAGCAATATCCAGTAAGAAGTAGTACAATTCAAGTTTTAGTTGTCGATTATTCACTTTTTAGCCGGCTTTGGTGGCTTGGACATGACCTAGGACCTTAAGATTTTGCATGAAAGTAGGACTAGCTGTCGCGTTGCACGGGAGAATGTGAAAAGTGTTCATATGTAGTAAAAACTTGAGAAATCCGTCTGTTTTCGTCATTTGTTATCATATCTACTTAGAGCCAGATCGTCACATTGGCCGCTCTTCGCTCTGAAACGGTTACATTTATCGTCTGCAAAGCTATGTCGCGGGCTGCGGTATGCGGAGACACTAAAAGCACCATAGTAGAACACAGAAGAAGCTTCTATGTTGATGTAATAGCCAGTAAGAAGTAGTACAATTCACGTCTTATTTATCGATTATTGACTTTTTAGAAGGCTTTGGTGCCTTGGACATTGGCTAGGACCTTAAGATTTTGCATGAAAGGGCGACTACCAGCCGCGTTGCACGGGAGAATGTAAAAAGTGTTCATATGTAGTAAAAACCTGAGAAATCCGTCTGTTTTCGTCATTTGTTATCATATCGACTTAGAGCCAGATCGTCACAAAGGCCGCTCTTCTCTCTGAGACAGTTACATTTATCGTCTGCAAAGCTATGTCGCGTGCTGCGGTATGCGGAGACACTAAAAGCACCATAGTAGAACGCAGAAGAAGCTTCTAAGTTGAAGTAATATCCAGTAAGATGTAGTACAAATCAAGTTTTAGTTGTCGATTATTCACTTTTTAGCCGGCTTTGGTGGCTTGGATACGACCTAGGACCTTAAGATTTTGCATGAAAGGAGGACTAGCAGCCGCGTTGCACGGGAGAATGTAAAAAGTGTTCATATGTAGTAAAAACCTGAGAAATCCGTCTGTTTTCGTCATTTGTTATCATATCGACTTCGAGCCAGATCGTCACATTGGCCGCTCTTCGCTCTGAAACCGTTACATTTATCGTCTGCAAAGCTATGTCGCGTGCTGCAGTATGCGGAGACACTAAAAGCACCATAGTAGAACACAGAAGAAGCTTCTATGTTGATGTAATAGCCAGTAAGAAGTAATACAATTCACGTCTTAGTTATCGATTGTTGACTTTTTAGAAGGCTTTGGTGCCTTGGACATTGGCTAGGACCTTAAGATTTTGCATGAAAGGGCGACTAGCAGCAGCGTTGCCCGGGAGAATGTGAAAAGTGTTCATATGTAGTAAAAACCTGATAAATTCGCACGTTTTCGTCATTTGCTATCGAATCGATTTAAAGCCAGACCGTTACATTGGCCGCTCTTCTCTCTGAAACGGTTACATTTATCGTCTGCAAAGCTATGTCGTGTGCTGTGGTATGCGGAGACACTAAAAGCACAATAGTAGAACACAGACGATGCTCCTAAGGCGAAGCAATAGCCAGTAAGAAGTAGTACAATTTAAGTTTTAGTTGTCGATTATACACTTTTTAGCCGGCTTTGGTGGCTTGGACATGACCTAGGACTTTACGATTTTGCATGAAACGGCGACTAGCAGCCGCGTTCCACGGGAGAATGTGGAAAGTGTTCATATGTAGTAGAAAAGCTGATAAATCCGCACGTTTTCGTCATTTGCTATCGAATCGATTTAAAGCCAGACCGTTACATTGGCCGCTCTTCTCTCTGAAACGGTAACATTTATCGTCTGCAAAGCTATGTCGCGTGCTGCGGTATGCGGAGACACTAAAAGCGCCATAGTAGAACACAGAAGAAGCTTCTAAGAGAATGTAATAGTAAGTTAGAAGAAGTACTATTCAAGTTTTAGTTATCGATTATTGACTTTTTTGCCGGCTTTGGTGTTTTGGCCATGAGCTAGGACCTTAAGATTTTGCATGAAAGGGCGACTAGCAGCCGCGTTGCACGGGAGAATGTGAAAAGTGTTCATATGTAGTACAAACCAGATAAATCCGTCCGTTTTCGTCATTTGTTATCGAATCGACTTTAAGCCAGATCGTCACATTGGCCGCTCTTCTCTCTGAAACGGTTACATGTATCGTCTGCAAAGCTATGTCGCGTGCTGCGGTATGCGGAGACACTAAAAGCACAATAGTAGAACACAGAAGAAGCTCCTAAGGCGAAGCAATAGCCAGTAAGAAGTAGTACAATTCAAGTTTTTGTTTTCGATTATTCACTTTTTAGCCGGCTTTGGTGGCTTGGACATGACCTAGGACCTTAAGACTTTGCATGAAAGGAGGACTAGCAGCTGCGTTGCACGGGAGAATGTGAAAAGTGTTCATATGTAGTAAAAACCTGAGAAATCCGTCCGTTTTCGTCGTTTCTTATCGAATCGACTTAAAGCCAGATCGTCACAATGGCCGCTTTTCTCTCTGAGACGGTTACATTTATCCCTCTGCAAAGTTATGTCGCGTGCTGCGGTATGCGGAGACACTAAAAGCACCATAGTAGAACACAGAAGAAGCTTCTAAGAGAATGTAATAGTAAGTTAGAAGTAGTACTATTCAAGTTTTAGTTATCGATTATTGACCTTTTTGCCAGCTTTTGTGCCTTGGCCATGAGCTAGGACCTTAAGATTTTGCATGAAAGGGCGACTAGCAGCCGCGTTGCACGGGAGAATGTGAAAAGTGTTCATATGTAGTAAAAACCTGAGAAATCCGTCTGTTTTCGTCATTTGTTATCATATCGACTTAGAGCCAGATCGTCACAAAGGCCGCTCTTCTCTCTGAGACAGTTACATTTATCGTCTGCAAAGCTATGTCGCGTGCTGCGGTATGCGGAGACACTAAAAGCACCACAGTAGAACGCAGAAGAAGCTTCTAAGTTGAAGTAATATCCAGTAAGATGTAGTACAAATCAAGTTTTAGTTGTCGATTATTCACTTTTTAGCCGGCTTTGGTGGCTTGGATATGACCTAGGACCTTAAGATTTTGCATGAAAAAAGGACTAGCAGCCGCGTTGCACGGGAGAATGTAATAAGAGTTCATATGTAGTAAAAACCTGAGAAATCCGTCTGTATTCGTCATTTGTTATCATATCGACTTCGAGCCAGATCGTCACATTGGCCGCTCTTCGCTCTGAAACCGTTACATTTATCGTCTGCAAAGCTATGTCGCGTGCTGCAGTATGCGGAGACACTAAAAGCACCATAGTAGAACACAGAAGAAGCTTCTATGTTGATGTAATAGTCAGTAAGAAGTAGTACAATTCACGTCTTAGTTATCGATTGTTGACTTTTTAGAAGGCTATGGTGCCTTGGACATTGGCTAGGACCTTAAGATTTTGCATGAAAGGGCGACTAGCAGCAGCGTTGCCCGGGAGAATGTGAAAAGTGTTCATATGTAGTAAAAACCTGATAAATTCGCACGTTTTCGTCATTTGCTATCGAATCGATTTAAAGCCAGACCGTTACATTGGCCGCTCTTCTCTCTGAAACGGTTACATTTATCGTCTGCAAAGCTATGTCGTGTGCTGTGGTATGCGGAGACACTAAAAGCACAATAGTAGAACACAGAAGATGCTCCTAAGGCGAAGCAATAGCCAGTAAGAAGTAGTACAATTTAAGTTTTAGTTGTCGATTATACACTTTTTAGCCGGCCTTGGTGGCTTGGACATGACCTATGACTTTACGATTTTGCATGAAACGGCGACTAGCAGCCGCGTTCCACCGGAGAATGTGAAAAGTGTTCATATGTAGTAGAAAACCTGATAAATCCGCACGTTTTCGTCATTTGCTATCGAATCGATTTAAAGCCAGACCGTTACATTGGCCGCTCTTCTCTCTGAAACGGTAACATTTATCGTCTGCAAAGCTATGTCGCGTGCTGCGGTATGCGGAGACACTAAAAGCACCATAGTAGAACACAGAAGAAGTTTCTAAGAGAATGTAATAGTAAGATAGAAGTAGTACTATTCAAGTTTTAGTTATCGATTATTGACTTTTTTGCCGGCTTTGGTGCCTTGGCCATGAGCTAGGACCTTAAGATTTTGCATGAAAGGGCGACTAGCAGCCGCGTTGCACGGGAGTATGTGAAAAGTGTTCATATATAGTAAAAACCTGATAAATCCCCACGTTTTCGTCATTTGCTATGGAATCGATTTAAAGCCAGACCGTTACATTGGCCGCTCTTCTCTCTGAAACGGTAACATTTATCGTCTGTAAAGCTATGTCGCGTGCTGCGGTATGCGGAGACACTAAAAGCACCATAGTAGAACACAGAAGAAGCTTCTAAGAGAATGTAATAGTAAGTTAGAAGTAGTACTATTCAAGTTCTAGTTATCGATTATTGACCTTTTTGATAGCTTTTGTGCCTTGGCCATGAGCTAGGACCTTAAGATTTTGCATGAAAGGGCGACAAGCAGCCGCGTTGCACGGGAGAATGTGAAAAGTGTTCATATGTAGTACAAACCTGATAAATCCGTCCATTTTCGTCACTTGTTAACGAATCGACTTAAAGCCAGATCGTCACATTGGCCGCTTTTCTCTCTGAGACGGTTACATTTATCGTCTGCAAAGCTATGTCGCGTTTTGCGGTATGCGGAGACACTAAAAGCACCATACTGGAACACAGAAGAAGCTCTAAGTTGAAGCAATAGCCAGTAAGAAGTAGTAAAATTCAAGTTTCAATTGTGGATTATTCACTTTTTAGCCGGCTTTGGTGGCTTGGATATGACCTAGGACCTTAAGATTTTGCATGAAAGGAGGACTAGCACCCGCGTTGCACTGGAGAATGTGAAATGTGTTCATATGTAGTAAAAACCTGATAAATCCGCACGTTTTCGTCATTTGCTATCGAATCGATTTAAAGCCAGACCGTTACATTGGCCGCTCTTCTCTCTGAAACGGTAACATTTATCGTCTGCAAAGCTATGTCGCGTGCTGCAGTATGCGGGGACACTAAAAGCACCATACTGGAACACAGAAGAAGCTTCTAAGTTGAAGCAATAGCCAGTAAGAAGTAGTACAATTCAAGTTTTAGTTGTGGATTATTCACTTTTTAGCCGGCTTTTGTGGCTTGGATATGACCTAGGACCTTAAGATTTTGCATGAAAGGAGGACTAGCAGCCGCGTTGCACGGGAGAATGTGAAAAGGGTTCATATGTAGTAAAAGCCTGAGAAATCCGTCCGTTTTCGTAATTTGTTATCGAATCGACTTAAAGCCAGATCGTCACATTGGCCGCTTTTCTCTCTGAGACGGTTACATTTTTCGTCTGCAAAGCTATGTCGCGTGCTGCGGTATGCGGAGACACTAAAAGCACCATAGTAGAACACAGAAGAATCTTCTAAGTTGAAGCAATAGCCAGTAAGAAGCAGTACAATTCAAGTTTTGGTTATCTATTATTGATTTTTCGCCGGCCTTGGTGCCTTGGACATGAGGTGGAACCTTAAGATTTTGCATGAAGGGAGGACTAGCAGCCGCGTTGCACGGGAGAATGTAAAAAGGGTTCATATGTAGTAAAAACCTGAGAAATCCGTCCGTTTTCGTCATTTGTTATCGAATCGACTTAAAGCAAGATCGTCACATTGGCCGCTTTTCTCTCTGAGACGGTTACATTTATCGTCTGCAAAGCTACGTCGCGTGCTGCGGTATGCGGAGACACTAAAAGCACCATAGTAGAAGACATAAGAAGCTTCTAAGTTGAAGTAATAGCCAGTAAGAAGTAGTACAATTGAAGTTTTAGTTGTCGATTATTCACTTTTTAGCCGGCTTTGGTGGCTTGGACATGACCTAAGACCTCGCGATTTTGCATGAAAGGAGGACTAGCAGCCGCGTTGCACGGGAGAATGTGAAAAGTGTTCATATGTAGTAAAAACCTGTGAAATCCGTCCGTTTTCGTCATTTGTTATCGAATCGACTTAAAGCCAGATCGTCACATTGGCCGCTTTTCTCTCTGAGACGGTTACATTTATCGTGTGCAAAGCTATGTCGCGTGCTGCGGTATGCGGAGACACTAAAAGCACCATAGTAGAACACAGAGGAAGCTTCTAAGTTGAAGCAATAGCCAGTAAGAAGCAGTACAATTCACGTTTTGGTTATCGATTATTGATTTTTAGACGGCTTTGGTGCCTTGGACATGAGGTGGAACATTAAGATTTTGCATGAAAGGAAAACTAGCAGCCGCGTTGCACGCGAGAATGTGAAAAGTGTTCATATGTAGTAAAAACCTGAGAAATCCGTCCGTTTTCGTCATTTGTTATCGAATCGATTTAAAGCCAGATCGTCTCATTGGCCGCTCTTCTCTCTGAAACGGTTACTTTTATTGTGTGGACAGCTATGTCTCGTGCTGCGGAATGCGGAGACATCAAAAGCACCATAGTAGAACACAGAAGAAGCTTCCAAGTTGAAGCAATACCCAGTAAGGAGGAGTACAATTCAAGTTTTGGCTATCGATTATTGATTTTTAGGCGGCTTTGGTGCCTTGGACATGAGGTGGAACATTAAGATTTTGCATGAAAGGAGGACTAGCAGCCGCGTTGCACGGGAGAATGTGAAAAGGGTTCATATGTAGTAAAAACCAGAGAAATCCGCCCGTTATCGTCATTTGTTATCGAATCGACTTAAAGCCAGATAGTCACATTGGCCGCTTCTCTCTATGAGACGGTTACATTTATCGTCTGCAAAACTATGTCGCCTGCTGCGGTATGCAGAGACTCTAAAAGCACCATAGTGGAATACAGAAGAAGCTTCTAAGTTGAAGTAATAGCCAGTAAGAAGTAGTACAATTCAAGTTTTAGTTGTGGATTGTTCACTTTTTAGCCGGCTTTGGTGGCTTGGACATGACCTAGGACCTTACGATTTTGCATGAAAGGAGGACTAGCAGCCGCGTTGCACGGGAGAATGTGAAAAGTGTTCATATGTAGTAAAAACCTGAGAAATCCGTCCGTTTTCGTCATTTGTTATCGAATCGACTTAAAGCCAGATCGTCACATTGGCCGCTCTTCTCTCTGAATCGGTTGCATTTATCGTCTGCAAAGCTATGTCGCGTGCTGCGGTATGCGGAGACACTAAAAGCACCATAGTAGAACACAGAAGAAGCTTCTAAGTTGAAGCAATAGCCAGTAAGAAGTAGTTCAATTCAAGTTTTAGTTGTCGAATATTCACTCTTTAGCCGGCTTTGGTGGCTTGGACATGACCTAGGACCTTAAGATTTTGCATGAAAGGAGGACTAGCAGCCGCGTTGCACGGGAGAATGTAAAAAGGGTTCATATGTAGTAAAAACCTGAGAAATCCGTCCGTTTTCGACATTTGTTATCGAATCGACTTACAGCCAGATCGTCACATTGGCCGCTCTTCTCTCTGAATCGGTTACATTTATCGTCTGCAAAGCTATGTCGCGTGCTGCGGTATGCGGAGACACTAAAAGCACAATAGTAGAACACAGAAGAAGCTTCTAAGTTCAAGCAATAGCCAGTAAGAAGTAGTACAATTCAAGTTTTAGTGTTCGATTATTCACTCTTTAGCCGGCTTTGGTGGCTTGGACATGACCTAGGACCTTAAGATTTTGCATGAAAGGAGGACTAGCAGCCGCGTTGCACGGGAGTATGTGAAAAGGGTTTATATGTAGTAAAAACCTGAGAAATCCGTCCGTTTTCGTCATTTGTTATCGAATCGACTTAAAGCCAGATCGTCACATTGGCCGCTTATCTCTATGAGACGGTTACATTTATCGTCTGCAAAGCTATGTCGAATGCTGCGGTATGCAGAGACACTAAAAGCACCATAGTGGAACACAGAAGAAGCTTCTAAGTTGCAGTAATAGCCAGTAAGAAGTAGTACAATTCAAGTTTTAGTTGTCGAGTGTTCACATTTTAGCCGGCTTTGGAGGCTTGGACATGACCTAGTACCTTGAGATTTTGCCTGAAAAGAGGACAAGCAGCCCCGTTGCACGGGAGAATGTGAAAAGTGTTCATATGTAGTAAAAACCTGAGAACTCAGTCCGTTTTCGTCATTTGTTATCGAATCGACATACAGCCAGATCGTCACATTGGTCGCTTTCCTCTCTGAGACGGTAACATTTATCGTCTGCAAAGCTATGTCGCGTGCTGCGGTATGAGGAGATTCTAAAAGCATCATAGTAGAACACAGAAGAAGCTTCTAAGTTGAAGCAATTGCCAGTAAGAAGCAGTACAATTCAAGTTTTGGTTATCGATTATTGATTTTTAGACGGCTTTGGTGCCTTGGACATGAGGTGGAACCTTAAGATTTTGCATGAAAGGACGACTAGCAGCCGCGTTGCACGGGAGAATGTGAAAAAAGTTCATATGTAGTAAAAACCTGAGAAATCCGTCCGTTTTCGTCATTTGTTATCGAATCGACTTAAAGCCAGATCGTCACATTGGCCGCTTTTCTCTCTGAGACGGTTACATTTATCGTCTGCATAGCTATGTCGCGTGCTGCGGAGACACTAAAAGCACCATAGTAGAACACAGAAGAAGCTTCTAAGTTGAAGCAATAGCCAGTAAGAAGCAGTCCAATTCACGTTTTGGTTGTAGATTGTTCACTTTTTAGCCGGCTTTGGTGGCTTGGACATGACCTAGGACCTTAAGATTTTGCATGAAAGGAGGACTAGCAGCCGCGTTGCACGGGAGAATATGAAAAGGGTTCATATGTAGTAAAAACCTGAGAAATCCGTCCGTTTTCGGCATTTGTTATCGAATCGACGTAAAGCCAGATAGTCAAATTGGCCGCTCTTCTCTCTAAAACGGTTACATTTATCGTGTGCAAAGCTATGTCGCGTGCTGCGGCATGCGGAGACACTAAAAGCACCATAGTAGAACACAGAAGAAGCTTCTAAGTTGAAGTAATAGCCAGTAAGAAGTAGTACAATTCAAGTTTTAGTTGTCGATTGTTCACTTTTTAGCCGGCTTTGGTGGCTTGGACATGACCTAGGACCTTACGATTTTGCATGAAAGGAGGACTAGCAGCCGCGTTGCACGGGAGAATGTGAAAAGTGTTCATATGTAGTAAAAACCTGAGAAATCCGTCCGTTTTCGTCATTTGTTATCGAATCGACTTAAAGCCAGATCGTCACATTGGCCGCTCTTCTCTCTGAATCGGTTGCATTTATCGTCTGCAAAGCTATGTCGCGTGCTGCGGTATGCGGAGACACTAAAAGCACCATAGTAGAAAACAGAAGAAGCTTCTAAGTTGAAGCAATAGCCAGTAAGAAGTAGTTCAATTCAAGTTTTAGTTGTCGAATATTCACTCTTTAGCCGGCTTTGGTGGCTTGGACATGACCTAGGACCTTAACATTTTGCGTGAAAGGAGGACTAGCAGCCGCGTTGCCCGGGAGAATGTGTAAAGGGTTCATATGTAGTAAAAACCTGAGAAATCCGTCCGTTACCGTAATTTGTTATCGAATCAACTTAAAGCCAGATCGTCACTTTGGCCGCTTTTCTCTATGAGACGGTTACATTTATCGTCTGCAGAGCTATGTCTCCGGCTGCGGTATGCAGAGACACTAAAAGCACCATAGTAGAACACAGAAGAAGCTTCTAAGTTGATGTAATAGCCAGTAAGAAGTAGTACAATTCAATTTTTAGTTGTCGATTATTCACTTTTTAGCCGGCTTTGGTGGCTTGGACATGACCTAGGACCTTAAGATTTTGCATGAAAGGATGACTAGCAGCCGCGTTGCACGGGAGAATGTGAAATGTGTTCATATGTAGTAAAAACCTGAGAAATCCGTCCGTTTTCGTCATATGTTATCGAATCAAAGCCAGATCGTCACATTGGCCGCTTTTCTCTCTGAGACGGTTACATTTATCGTCTGCAAAGCTATGTCGCGTGCTGCGGTATGCGGAGACTCTAAAAGCACCATAGTAGAACACAGAAGAAGCTTCTAAGTTGAAGCAATAGCCAGTAATAAGCAGTACATTTCAAGTTTTGGTTATCGATTATTGACTTTTACCCGGCTTTGGTGGCTTGCACATGACATAGCATCTTAAGATTTTGCATGAAAGGAGGACTAGCAGCCGCGTTGCACGGGAGAATGTAAAAAGGGTTCATATGTAGTAAAAACCTGAGAAATCCGTCCGTTTTCGACATTTGTTATCGAATCGACTTACAGCCAGATCGTCACATTGGCCGCTCTTCTCTCTGAATCGGTTACATTTATCGTCTGCAAAGCTATGTCGCGTGCTGCGGTATGCGGAGACACTAAAAGCACAATAGTAGAACACAGAAGAAGCTTCTAAGTTCAAGCAATAGCCAGTAAGAAGTAGTACAATTCAAGTTTTAGTGTTCGATTATTCACTCTTTAGCCGGCTTTGGTGGCTTGGACATGACCTAGGACCTTAAGATTTTGCATGAAAGGAGGACTAGCAGCCGCGTTGCACGGGAGTATGTGAAAAGGGTTTATATGTAGTAAAAACCTGAGAAATCCGTCCGTTTTCGTCATTTGTTATCGAATCGACTTAAAGCCAGATCGTCACATTGGCCGCTTATCTCTATGAGACGGTTACATTTATCGTCTGCAAAGCTATGTCGAATGCTGCGGTATGCAGAGACACTAAAAGCACCATAGTGGAACACAGAAGAAGCTTCTAAGTTGAAGTAATAGCCAGTAAGAAGTAGTACAATTCAAGTTTTAGTTGTCGAGTGTTCACTTTTTAGCCGGCTTTGGAGGCTTGGACATGACCTAGTACCTTGAGATTTTGCCTGAAAAGAGGACAAGCAGCCCCGTTGCACGGGAGAATGTGAAAAGTGTTCATATGTAGTAAAAACCTGAGAACTCAGTCCGTTTTCGTCATTTGTTATCGAATCGACATACAGCCAGATCGTCACATTGGTCGCTTTCCTCTCTGAGACGGTAACATTTATCGTCTGCAAAGCTATGTCGCGTGCTGCGGTATGCGGAGATTCTAAAAGCATCATAGTAGAACACAGAAGAAGCTTCTAAGTTGAAGCAATTGCCAGTAAGAAGCAGTACAATTCAAGTTTTGGTTATCGATTATTGATTTTTAGACGGCTTTGGTGCCTTGGACATGAGGTGGAACCTTAAGATTTTGCATGAAAGGACGACTAGCAGCCGCGTTGCACGGGAGAATGTGAAAAAAGTTCATATGTAGTAAAAACCTGAGAAATCCGTCCGTTTTCGTCATTTGTTATCGAATCGACTTAAAGCCAGATCGTCACATTGGCCGCTTTTCTCTCTGAGACGGTTACATTTATCGTCTGCATAGCTATGTCGCGTGCTGCGGAGACACTAAAAGCACCATAGTAGAACACAGAAGAAGCTTCTAAGTTGAAGCAATAGCCAGTAAGAAGCAGTCCAATTCACGTTTTGGTTGTAGATTGTTCACTTTTTAGCCGGCTTTGGTGGCTTGGACATGACCTAGGACCTTATAATTTTGCATGAAAGGAGGACTAGCAGCCGCGTTGCACGGGAGAATATGAAAAGGGTTCATATGTAGTAAAAACCTGAGAAATCCGTCCGTTTTCGGCATTTGTTATCGAATCGACGTAAAGCCAGATCGTCAAATTGGCCGCTCTTCTCTCTAAAACGGTTACATTTATCGTGTGCAAAGCTATGTCGCGTGCTGCGGCATGCGGAGACACTAAAAGCACCATAGTAGAACACAGAAGAAGCTTCTAAGTTGAGGTAATAGCCAGTAAGAAGTAGTACAATTGAAGTTTTAGTTGTCGATTATTCACTTTTTAGCCGGCTTTGGTGGCTTGGACATGACCTAGGACCTTAGGATTTTGCATGAAAGGAGGACTAGCAGCCCCGTTGCACGGCAGAATGTGAAAAGTGTTCATATATAGTAAACACCTGAGAAATCCGTCCGTTTTCGTCATTTGTTATCGAATCGACTTAAAGCCAGATCGTCACATTGGCCGCTTTTCTCTCTGAGACGGTTACATTTTTCGTCTGCAAAGCTATGTCGCGTGCTGCGGTATGCGGAGACACTAAAAGCACCATAGTAGAACACAGAAGAACTTCTAAGTTGAAGCAATAGCCAGTAAGAAGCAGAACAATTCAAGTTTTGGTTATCGATTATTGATTTTTAGGGGGCTTTGGTGTCTTGGACATAAGGTGGAATCTTAAGATATTGCTTGAAAGGAGGACTAGCAGCCGCGTTGCACGGGAGAATGTGAAAAGTGTTCATATGTAGTAAAAACCTGAGAAATCCGTCCGTTTTCGTCATTTGTTATCGAATCGACTTAAAGCCAGATCGTCACATTGGCCGCTTTTCTCTCTGAGACGGTTACATTTATCGTGTGCAAAGCTATGTCGCGTGCTGCGGTATGCGAAGACACTAAAAGCACCATAGTAGAACACAGAAGATGCTTCTAAGTTGAAGCAATAGCCAGTAAGAAGTAGTAGAATTCAAGTTTTAGTTGTCGATTATTCACTCGTTAGCCGGCTTTGGTGGCTTGGACATGACCTAGGACCTTAAGATTTTGCATGAAAGGAGGACTAGCAGCCGCGTTGCACGGGAGAATGTGAAAAGGGTTCATATGTAGTAAAAACCTGAGAAATCCGTCCGTTATCGTCATTTAATATCGAAACAACTTAAAGCCAGATCGTCACATTGGCCGCTTTTCTCTATGAGACGGTTACATTTATCGTCTGCAAAGCTATGTCGCGTGCCGCGGTATGCGGAAACACTAAAAGCACCATAGTAGAACACATAAGAAGCTTCTAAGTTGAAGCAATACTCAGTAAGAAGCAGTACAATTCAAGTTTTGGTTATCGATTATTGACTTTTACCCGTCTTTGCTGGCTTGCACATGACCTAGGACCTTAAGATTTTGCATGAAAGGAGGACTAGCAGCCGCGTTGCACGGGAGAATGAGAAAAGGTTTCATATGTAGTAAAAACCTGAGAAATCCGTCCGTTTTCGTCATTTGTTATCGAATCGACTTAAAGCCAGATCGTCACATTGGACGCTTTTCTCTCTGAGACGGTTACATTTATAGTCTGCAAAGCTATGTCGCCTGCTGCGGTATGCGGAAACTCTAAAAGCACCATAGTAGAACATATAAGAAGCTTCTAAGTTGAAGCAATAGTCAGTAAGAAGCAGTACAATTCAAGTTTTGGTTATCGATTATTGATTTTTAGCCGGCTTTGGTGGCTTGGACATGACCTAGGACCTTAAGATTTTGCCTGAAAGGAGGACTAGAAGCCGCGTTGCATGGGAGAATGTGAAAAGTGTTCATATGTAGTAAAAACCTGAGAAATCCGTCCGTTTTCGTCATTTGTTATCGAATAGACTTAAAGCCAGATCGTCACATTGGCCGCTCTTCTCTCTGAGTCGGTTACATTTATCGTCTGCAAAGCTATGTCGCGTGCTGCGGTATGCGGAGACACTAAAAGCACCATAGTAGAACACAGAAGAAGCTTCTAAGTTGAACCAATAGCCAGTAAGAAGCAGTCCAATTCAAGTTTTGATTATCGATTATTGAACTTTGGCCGTCTTTGATGCCTTGGACATAAGGTGGAATCTTAAGATTTTGCATTATAGGAGGACTAGCAGCCGCGTTGCACGGGAGAATGTGAAAAGGGTTCATATGTAGTAAAAACCTGAGAAATCCGTCCGTTTCCGTCATTTTTTATCGAATCGACTTAAAGCCAGATCGTCACATTGGCCGCTCTTCTCTCTCAATCGGTTACATTTATCGTCTGCAAAGCGATGTCGCGTGCTGCGGTATGCTGAGACACTAAATGCACCATAGTAGAACACAGAAGAAGCTTCTAAGTTGAGGCAATAGCCAGTAAGATGTAGTAGAATTCAAGTTTTAGTTGTCGATTATTCACTCTTTAGCCGGCTTCGGTGGCTTGGACATGACCTAGGACCTTAAGATTTTGCATGAAAGGAGGACTAGCAGCCGCGTTGCACGGGAGTATGTGAAAAGGGTTCATATGTAGTAAAAACCTGAGAAATCCGTCCGTTATCGTCATTTGTTATCGAATCGACTTAAAGCCAGATCGTCACATTGGCCGCTTTTCTCTCTGAGACGGTTACATATATCGTCTGCAAAGCTATGTCGCGTGATGCGGTATGCGGAAACTCTAAAAGCACCATAGTAGAACACAGAAGAAGCTTCTAAGTTGAAGTAATAGCCAGTAAGAGGTAGTACAATTCAAGTTTTAGTTGTAGATTGTTCACTTTTTAGCCGGCTTTGGTGGCTAGGACATGACCTAGGACCTTAAGATTTAGCATGAAAGGAGGACTAGCAGCCGCGTTGCACGGGAGAATGTGAAAAGTTTTCATATTTAGCAAAAACCTGAGAAATCCGTCCGTTTTCGTCATTTGTTATCGAATCGACTTAAAGCCAGATCGTCACATTGGCCGCTTTTATCTCTGAGACGGTTACATTTATCGTCTGCAAAGCTATGTCGCGTGCTGGGGTATGCGGAGACACTAAAAGCACCATAGTAGAACACAGAAGAACTTCTAAGTTGAAGCAATAGCCAGTAAGAAGCAGTCCAATTAAAGTTTTGGTTATCGATTATTGACTTTTAGCCGGCTTTGGTGGCTTGGACATGACCTAGGACCTTAAGATTTTCCATGAAAGGAGGACTAGCAGCCGCGTTGCACGGGAGAATATGAAAAGGGTTCATATGTAGTAAAAACCTGAGAAATCCGTCCGTTTTCGGCATTTGTTATCGAATCGACGTAAAGCCAGATCGTCACATTGGCCGCTCTTCTCTCTGAAACGGTTACATTTATCGTGTGCAAAGCTATGTCGCGTGCTGCGCCATACGGAGACACTAAAAGCACCATAGTAGAACACAGAAGAAGCTTCTAAGTTGAAGTAATAGCCAGTAAGAAGTAGTACAATTGAAGTTTTAGTTGTCGATTATTCACTTTTTAGCCGGCTTTGGTGGCTTGGACATGACCTAGGACCTTAGGATTTTGCATGAAAGGAGGACTAGCAGCCCCGTTGCACGGGAGAATGTGAAAAGTGTTCATATATAGTAAACACCTGAGAAATCCGTCCGTTTTCGTCATTTGTTATCGATTCGACTTAAAGCCAGATCGTCACATTGGCCGCTTTTCTCTCTGAGACGGTTACATTTATAGTCTGCAAAGCTATGTCGCGTGCTGCGGTATGCGGAGACACTAAAAGCACAATAGTAGAACACAGAAGAAGCTTCTAAGTTCAAGCAATAGCCAGTAAGAAGTAGTACAATTCAAGTTTTAGTGTTCGATTATTCACTCTTTAGCCGGCTTTGGTGGCTTGGACATGACCTAGGACCTTAAGATTTTGCATGAAAGGAGGACTAGCAGCCGCGTTGCACGGGAGTATGTGAAAAGGGTTTATATGTAGTAAAAACCTGAGAAATCCGTCCGTTTTCGTCATTTGTTATCGAATCGACTTAAAGCCAGATCGTCACATTGGCCGCTTTTCTCTATGAGACGGTTACATTTATCGTCTGCAAAGCTATGTCGAATGCTGCGGTATCCAGAGACACTAAAAGCACCATAGTGGAACACAGAAGAAGCTTCTAAGTTGAAGTAATAGCCAGTAAGAAGTAGTACAATTCAAGTTTTAGTTGTCGAGTGTTCACTTTTTAGCCGGCTTTGGAGGCTTGGACATGACCTAGTACCTTGAGATTTTGCCTGAAAAGAGGACAAGCAGCCCCGTTGCACGGGAGAATGTGAAAAGTGTTCATATGTAGTAAAAACCTGAGAACTCAGTCCGTTTTCGTCATTTGTTATCGAATCGACATACAGCCAGATCGTCACATTGGTCGCTTTTCTCTCTGAGACGGTAACATTTATCGTCTGCAAAGCTATGTCGCGTGCTGCGGTATGCGGAGATTCTAAAAGCATCATAGTAGAACACAGAAGAAGCTTCTAAGTTGAAGCAATTGCCAGTAAGAAGCAGTACAATTCAAGTTTTGGTTATCGATTATTGATTTTTAGACGGCTTTGGTGCCTTGGACATGAGGTGGAACCTTAAGATTTTGCATGAAAGGAGGACTAGCAGCCGCGTTGCACGGGAGAATGTGAAAAAAGTTCATATGTAGTAAAAACCTGAGATATCCGTCCGTTTTCGTCATTTGTTATCGAATCGACTTAAAGCCAGATCGTCACATTGGCCGCTTTTCTCTCTGAGACGGTTACATTTATCGTCTGCATAGCTATGTCGCTTGCTGCGGAGACACTAAAAGCACCATAGTAGAACACAGAAGAAGCTTCTAAGTTGAAGCAATAGCCAGTAAGAAGCAGTCCAATTCACGTTTTGGTTGTAGATTGTTCACTTTTTAGCCGGCTTTGGTGGCTTGGACATGACCTAGGACCTTAAGATTTTGCATGAAAGGAGGACTAGCAGCCGCGTTGCACGGGAGAATATGAAAAGGGTTCATATGTAGTAAAAACCTGAGAAATCCGTCCGTTTTCGGCATTTGTTATCGAATCGACGTAAAGCCAGATCGTCAAATTGGCCGCTCTTCTCTCTAAAACGGTTACATTTATCGTGTGCAAAGCTATGTCGCGTGCTGCGGCATGCGGAGACACTAAAAGCACCATAGTATAACACAGAAGAAGCTTCTAAGTTGAACTAATAGCCAGTAAGAAGTAGTACAATTGAAGTTTTAGTTGTCGATTATTCACTTTTTAGCCGGCTTTGGTGGCTTGGACATGACCTAGGACCTTAGGATTTTGCATGAAAGGAGGATTAGCAGCCCCGTTGCACGGCAGAATGTGAAAAGTGTTCATATATAGTAAACACCTGAGAAATCCGTCCGTTTTCGTCATTTGTTATCGAATCGACTTAAAGCCAGATCGTCACATTGGCCGCTTTTCTCTCTGAGACGGTTACATTTATAGTCTGCAAAGCTATGTCGCGTGCTGCGGTATGCGGAGACACTAAAAGCACCATAGTAGAACACAGAAGAACTTCTAAGTTGAAGCAATAGCCAGTAAGAAGCAGTACAATTCAAGTTTTGGTTATCGATTATTGATTTTTAGGGGGCTTTGGTGTCTTGGACATAAGGTGGAATCTTAAGATATTGCTTGAAAGGAGGACTAGCAGCCGCGTTGCACGGGAGAATGTGAAAAGTGTTCATATGTAGTAAAAACCTGAGAAATCCGTCCGTTTTCGTCATTTGTTATCGAATCGACTTAAAGCCAGATCGTCACATTGGCAGCTTTTCTCTCTGAGACGGTTACATTTATCGTGTGCAAAGCTATGTCGCGTGCTGCGGTATGCGAAGACACTAAAAGCACCATAGTAGAACACAGAAGATGCTTCTAAGTTGAAGCAATAGCCAGTAAGAAGTAGTAGAATTCAAGTTTTAGTTGTCGATTATTCACTCGTTAGCCGGCTTTGGTGGCTTGGACATGACCTAGGACCTTAAGATTTTGCATGAAAGGAGGACTAGCAGCCACGTTGCACGGGAGAATGTGAAAAGTGTTCATATGTAGTAAAAACCTGAGAAATCCGTCCGTTTTCGTCATTTGTTATCGAATCGACTTAAAGCCAGATCGTCACATTGGCAGCTTTTCTCTCTGAGACGGTTACATTTATCGTGTGCAAAGCTATGTCGCGTGCTGCGGTATGCGAAGACACTAAAAGCACCATAGTAGAACACATAAGAAGCTTCTAAGTTGAAGCAATACTCAGTAAGAAGCAGTACAATTCAAGTTTTGGTTATCGATTATTGACTTTTACCCGGCTTTGCTGGCTTGCACATGACCTAGGACCTTAAGATTTTGCATGAAAGGAGGACTAGCAGCCGCGTTGCACGGGAGAATGTGAAAAGGGTTCATATGTAGTAAAAACCTGAGAAATCCGTCCGTTTTCGTCATTTGTTATCGAATCGACTTAAAGCCAGATCGTCACATTGGCCGCTTTTCTCTCTGAGACGGTTACATTTATCGTCTGCAAAGCTATGTCGCGTGCTGCGGTATGCGGAGACTTTAAAAGCACCATAGTAGAACACAGAAGAAGCTTCTAAGTTGAAGGAATCGCCAGTAAGAAGCAGTACAATTCAAGTTTTGGTCATCGATTATTGATTTTTAGTCGGCTTTGGTGCTTTGGACATGAGGTGGAACCTTAAGATTTTGCATGAAAGGAGGACTAGCAGCCGCGTTGCACGGGAGAATGAGAAAAGCTTTCATATGTAGTAAAAACCTGAGAAATCCGTCCGTTTTCGTCATTTGTTATCGAATCGACTGAAAGCCAGATCGTCACATTGGCCGCTTTTCTCTCTGAGACGGTTACATTTATAGTCTGCAAAGCTATGTCACCTGCTGCGGTATGCGGAAACTCTAAAAGCACCATAGTAGAACATATAAGAAGCTTCTAAGTTGAAGCAATAGTCAGTAAGAAGCAGTACAATTCAAGTTTTGGTTATCGATTATTGATTTTTAGCCGCCTTTGGTGGCTTGGACATGACCTAGGACCTTAAGATTTTGCCTTAAAGGAGGACTAGAAGCCGCGTTGCACGGGAGAATATGAAAGGGGTTCATATGTAGTAACAACCTGAGAAATCCGTCCGTTTTCGTCATTTGTTATCGAATCGAAATAAAGCCAGATCGTCACATTGGCCGCTTTTCTCTCTGAGACGGTTACATTTTTCGTCTGCAAAGCTATGTCGCGTGCTGCGGTATGCGGAGACACTAAAAGCACCATAGTGGAACACAGAAGAAGCTTCTAAGTTGAAGCAATAGCCAGTAAGAAACAGTACAATTCAAGTTTTGGTTATCGATTATTGATTTTTGGCCGGCTTTGGTGCCTTGGACATAAGGTGGAATCTTAAGATTTTGCATGAAAGGATGACTAGCAGCCGCGTTGCACGGGAGAATGTGAAAAGGGTTCATATGTAGTAAAAACCTGAGATATCCGTCCGTTTTCGTCATTTGTTATCGAAACGACTTAAAGCCAGATCGTCACATTGGCCGCTCTTCTCTCTGAGTCGGTTACATTTATCGTCTGCAAAGCTATGTCGCGTGCTGCGGTATTCGGAGACACTAAAAGCACCATAGTAGAACACAGAAGAAGCTTCTAAGTTGAACCAATAGCCAGTAAGAAGCAGTCCAATTCAAGTTTTGGTTATCGATTATTGAACTTTGGCCGTCTTTGATGCCTTGGACATAAGGTGGAATCTTAAGATTTTGCATTATAGGAGGACTAGCAGCCGCGTTGCACGGGAGAATGTGAAAAGGGTTCATATGTAGTAAAAACCTGAGAAATCCGTCCGTTTCCGTCATTTTTTATCGAATCGACTTAAAGCCAGATCGTCACATTGGCCGCTCTTCTCTCTGAATCGGTTACATTTATCGTCTGCAAAGCGATGTCGCGTGCTGCGGTATGCGGAGACACTAAAAGCACCATAGTAGAACACAGAAGAAGCTTCTAAGTTGAAGCAATAGCCTTAACAAGCAGTACAATTCAAGTTTTGTTTATCGATTATTGATTTTTAGCCAGCTTTGGTGCCTTGGACATGAGGTGGAACCTTAAGATTTTGCATGAAAGGAGGACTAGCAGTCGCGTTGCACGGGAGAATATGAAAAAGGTTCATATGTAGGAAAAACCTGAAAAATCCGTCCGTTTTCGGCATTTGTTATCGAATCGACGTAAAGCCAGATCGTCACATTGGCCGCTCTTCTCTCTGAAACGGTTACATTTATCGTCTGCAAAGCTATGTCGCGTGCTGCTGTATGCGGAGTCACTAGAAGCACCATAGTAGAACACAGATGAAGCTTCTAAGTTGATGTAATACCCAATAAGAAGTAGTACAATTCACGTTAATTTATCGATTATTGACTTTTTAGCCTTTTTTGGTGCTTTGGGCATGAGCTAGGACCTTAAGATTTTGCATGAAAGTAGGACTAGAAGCCGCGTTGCACGGGAGAATATGAAAAGGGTTCATATGTAGTAAAAACCTGAGAAATCCGTCCGTTTTCGTCATTTGTTATCGAATCGACATAAAGCCAGATCGTCACATTGGCCGCTTTTCTCTCTGAGACGGTTACATTTATAGTCTGCAAAGCTATGTCGCGTGCTGCGGTATGCGGAGACACTAAAAGCACCATAGTAGAACACAGAAGAAGCTTCTAAGTTGAAGCAATAGGCAGTAAGAAGCAGAACAATTCAAGTTTTGGTTATCGATTATTGACTTTTGGCCGGCTTTGGTGCCTTGGACATAAGGTGGAATCTTAAGGTTTTGCATGAAAGGAGGACTAGCAGCCGCGTTACACGGGAGAATGTGAAAAGGGTTCATATGTAGTAAAAACCTCAGAAATCCGTCCGTTTTCGTCATTTGTTATGGAATCGACATCAAGCCAGATCGTCACATTGGGCGCTCTTCTCTCTGAATCGGTTACATTTATCGTGTGCAAAGCTATGTCGGGTGCTGCGGTATGCGGAGGCACTAAAAGCACCATAGTAGAACACAGAAGAACTTCTAAGTTGAACTAATAGCCAGTAAGAAGTAGTACAATTGGAGTTTTAGTTGTCGATTATTCACTTTTTAGCCGGCTTTGGTGGCTTGGACAATACCTAAGACCTTAAGATTTTGCATGAAAGGAGGACTAGCAGCCGCGTTGCAAGGGAGAATGTGAAAAGTGATCATATATAGTAAACACCTGAGAAATGAGTCCGTTTTCGTCATTTGTTATCGATTCGACTTAAAGCCAGATCGTCACATTGGCCGCTTTTCTATCTGAGACAGTTACTTTTATCGTCTGCAAAGCAATGTCGCGTGCTGCGGTATGCGGAGACACTAAAAGCACCATAGTAGAACACAGAAGAAGCTTCTAAGTTGAAGCAATAGCCTTAACAAGCAGTACAATTCAAGTTTTGGTTATCGATTATTGATTTTTAGCCAGCTTTGGTGCCTTGGACATGAGGTGGAACCTTAAGATATTGCATGAAAGGAGGACTAGCAGCTGCGTTGCACGGGAGTATGTGAAAAGGGTTCATATGTAGTAAAAACCTGAGAAATCCGTCCGTTTTCGTCATTTGTTATCGAATCGACTTAAAGCCAGATCGTCACATTGGCCGCTTTTCTCTCTGAGACGGTTACATTTATCGTCTGCAAAGCTATGTCGCGTGCTGCGGTATGCGGAGACACTAAAAGCACCATAGTAGAACACAGAAGAAGCTTCTAAGTTGAAGTAATAGCCAGTAAGAAGTAGTACAATTCAAGTTTTAGGCGTCGATTATTCACTTTTTAGCCGGCTTTGGTGGCTTGGACATGACCTATGACCTTAAGATTTTGCCTGAAAGGAGGACTTGCAGCCGTGTTGCACGGGAGAATGTGAAAAGTGTTCATATGTAAAAAAAACCTGAGAAATCCGTCCGTTTTCGTCATTTGTTATCGAATCGACTTAAAGCCAGATCGTCCCATTGGCCGCTTTTCTCTCAGAGACGGTTACATTTATCATCTGCAAAGCTATGTCGCGTGCTGCGGTATGCGGAGACACTAAAAGCACCATAGTAGAACACATAAGAAGCTTCTATGTTGAAGCAATAGTCAGTAAGAAGCAGTACCATTCAAGTTTTGGTAATCGATTATTGATTTTTAGCCTGCTTTGGTGGCTTGGACATGACCTAGGACCTTAAAATTTTGCATGAAAGGAGGACTTGCAGCCGTGCTGCACGGGAGAATGTGAAAAGTAAAAACCTGAGAAATCCGTCCGTTTTCGTCATTTGTTATCGAATCGACTGAAAGCCAGATCGTTACATTGGCCGCTATCCTCTCTGAGACGGTTACATTTATCGTCTGCAAAGCTATGTCGCGTAATGCGGTATGCGGGGAGTCTAAAAGCACCATAGTAGAACACAGAAGAAGCTTCTAAGTTGGAGGAATCGCCAGTAAGAAGCAGTACAATTCAAGTTTTGGTTATCGATTAGAGATATTTTGCCGGCTTTGTTGCCTTGGACATGACCTAGGACCTTATGATTATGCCTGAAAGTAGGACTAGAAGCCGCGTTGCACGGGAGAATATGAAAAGGGTTCATATGTAGTAAAAACCTGAGAAATCCGTCCGTTTTCGTCATTTGTTATTGAATCGACTTAAAGCCAGATCGTCACATTGGCCGCTTTTCTCTCTGAGACGTTTACATTTTTCGTCTGCAAAGCTATGTCGCGTGCTGCGGTATGCGGAGACACTAAAAGCACCATAGTAGAACACAGAAGATTCTTCTAAGTTGAAGCAATATCCAGTAAGAAGCAGTACAGTTCAAGTTTTGGTTATCGATTATTGACTTTTAGGGGGCTTTGGTGCCTTGGACATGAGGTGGAACGTTAAGATTTCGCATAAAAGGAGGACTAGCAGCCGCGTTGCACGGGAGAATGTGATAAAGGGTTCATATGTAGTAAAAACCTGAGAAATCCGTCCGTTATTGTCATTTGTTATCGAATCGGCTTAAAGCCAGATCGTCACATTGGCCGCTTTTCTCTCTGAGGCCATTACATTTATCGTCTGCAAAGCTATGTCGCGTGCTGCGGTATGCAGAGACACTAAATGCACCATAGTAGAACACAGAGGAAGCTTCTAAGTTGAAGTAATAGCCAGTAAGAAGTAGTACAATTCAAGTTTTAGTTGTCGATTACTCACTTTTTAGCCGGCTTTGGTGGCTTGGACATGACCTAGGACCTTAATATTTTGCATGAAAGGAGGACTTGCAGCCGTGTTGCACGGGAGAATGTGAAAAGTGATCATATATAGTAAACACCTGAGAAATCCGTCCGTTTTCGTCATTTGTTATGGAATCGACTTCAAGCCAGATCGTCACATTGGCCGCTTTTCTCTCTGAGACGGTTACTTTTATCGTCTGCAAAGCAACGTCGCGTGCTGCGGTATGCGGAGACACTAAAAGCACCATAGTAGAACACATAAGAAGCTTCTATGTTGAAGCAATAGTCAGTAAGAAGCAGTACAATTCAAGTTTTGGTTATCGATTATTGATTTTTAGCCGGCTTTGGTGCCATAGACATGAGGTGGAACCTTAAGATTATGCATGAAAGGAGGACTAGCAGCCGCGTTGCACGGGAGAATGTGAAAAGGGTTCATATGTAGTAAAAACCTGAGAAATCCGTCCGTTTTCGTCATTTGTTTTGGAATCGACTTAAAGCCAGATCGTCACATTGGCCGCTTTTCTCTCTGAGACGGTTACATTTATCGTCTGCAAAGCTATGTCGCGTGGTGCGGTATGCGGAGACCCTAAAAGCACCATAGTAGAACACAGAAGAAGCTTCTAAGTTGAAGCAATAGCCAGTAAGAAACAGTACAATTCAAGTTTTGGTTATCGATTATTGATTTTTGGCCGGCTTTAGTGCCTTAGACATAAGGTGGAATCTTAAGATTTTGCATGAAAGGAGGACTAGCAGCCGCGTGGAACGGGAGAATGTGAAAAGCGTTCATATGTAGTAAAAACCTGACAAATCCGTCCGTTTTCGTCATTTGTTATCGAATCGACTTAAAGCCAGATCGTCACATTGGCCGCTCTTCTCTCCGAATCGGTTACATTTATCGTCTGCAAAGCTATGTCGCGTGCTGCGGTATGCGGAGACTCTAAAAGCACCATAGTAGAACACAAAAGAAGCTTCTAAGTTGAAGAAATAGCCAGTAATAAGCAGTACAATTCAAGTTTTGGTTATCGATTATTGATTTTTAGGCGGCTTTTGTGCCTTGGATATGGGGTGGCACATTAAGATTCTGCATGAAAAGAGGATTAGCAGCCGAGTTGCACGGGAGAATGTGAAAAGTGTTCATATGTAGTAAAAACCTGAGAAATCCGTCCGTTTTCGTCATTTGTTATCGAATCGACTTAAAGCCAGATCTTCACATTGGCCGCTTTTCTCTCTGAGACGGTTACATTTATCGTCTGCAAAGCTATGTCGCGTGCTGCGGTATGCGGAGACACTAAAAGCACCATAGTAGAACACAGAAGAAGCTTCTAAGTTGAAGCAATAGCCAGTAAGAAGCAGTACAATTCAAGTTTTGGTTATCGATTATTGATTTTTAGCCGGCCTTGTTACTTTGGACATAAGGTGGAACCTTAAGATTTTGCATGAAAGGAGGACTAGCAGCCCCGTTGCACGGGAGAATGTGAAAAGTAAAAACCTAAGAAATCCGTCCGTTTTCCTCATTTGTTATCGAATCGACTTAAAGCCAGATCGTTACATAAGCCGCTTTTCTCTCTGAGACGGTTACATTTATCGTCTGCAAAGCTATGTCGCGTGCTGCGGTATGCGGAGACTCTAAAAGCACCATAGTAGAACACAGAAGAAGCTTCAAAGTTGGAGGAATCGCCAGGAAGAAGCAGTACAATTCAAGTTTTGGTTATCGATTATTGATATTTTGCCGGCTTTGTTGCCTTGGACATGAGGTGGAACCTTAAGATTTTGCATGAAAGGAGGACTAGCAGCCGCGTTGCACGGGAGAATGAGGAAAGGTTTCATATGTAGTAAAAACCTGATAAATCCGTCCGTTTTCGTCATTTGCTATCGAATCGACTTAAAGCCAGATCGTCACATTGGCCGCTTTTCTCTCTGAGACGGTTACATTTATAGTCTGCAAAGCTATGTCGCGTGCTGCGGTATGCGGAAACTCTAAAAGAACCATAGTAGAACACATAAGAATCTTCTAAGTTGAAGCAATAGTCAGTAAGAAGCAGTACAGTTCAATTTTTGGTTATCGATTATTGATTTTTAGCCGGCTTTGGTGGCTTGGACATGACCTAGGACCTTATGATTATGCCTGAAAGTAGGACTAGAAGCCGCGTTGCACGGGAGAATATGAAAAGGTTTCATATGTAGTAAAAACCTGAGAAATCCGTCCGTTTTCGTCATTTGTTATTGAATCGACTTAAAGCCAGATCGTCATATTGGCCGCTTTTCTCTCTGAGACGTTTACATTTTTCGTCTGCAGAGCTATGTCGCGTGCTGCGGTATGCGGAGACACTAAAAGCACCATAGTAGAACACAGAAGATTCTTCTAAGTAAAGAAATAGCCAGTAAGAAGCAGTACAATTCAAGTTTTAGTTGTCGATTACTCACTTTTTAGCCGGCTTTGGTGGCTTGGACATGACCTAGGACCTTAAAATTTTGCATGAAAGGAGGACTTGCAGCCGTGTTGCACGGAAGAATGTGAAAAGTGTTCATATGTAGTAAAAACCTGAGAACTCCGTCCGTTTTCGTCATTTGTTATCGAATCGACTTAAAGTCAGATCGTCACATTGGCCGCTTTTCTCTCTGAGACGGTTACATTTATCGTCTGTAAAGCTATGTCGCGTGCTGCGGTATGCGGAGACACTAAAAGCACAATATCAGAACACAGAAGGAGCTTCTAAGTTGAAGCAATAGCCAGTAAGAAGCAGTACAATTCTAGTTTTGGTTACCGATTATTGATTTTTGGCCGGCTTTGGTGCCTTAGACATAAGGTGGAATCTTAAGATTTTGCATGAAAGGAGGACTAGCAGCCGCGTGGAACGGGAGAATGTGAAAAGCGTTCATATGTAGTAAGAACCTGACAAATCCGTCCGTTTTCGTCATTTGTTATCGAATCGACTTAAAGCCAGATCGTCACATTGGCCGCTCTTCTCTCTGAGACGGTTACTTTTATCGTCTGCAAAGCTATGTCGCGTGCTGCGGTATGCGGAGACACTAAAAGCACCATAGTAAAACACAGAAGAAGCTTCTAAGTTGCAGCAATAGCCAGTAAGAAGCAGTACAATTCAAGTTTTGGTTATCGATTATTGATTTTTAGCCGACCTTGTTACTATGGACATAAGGTGGAAACTTAAGATTTTGCATGAAAGGAGGACTAGCAGCCCCGTTGCACGGGAGAATGTGAAAAGTAAAAACCTGAGAAATCAGTCCGTTTTCGTCATTTGTTATCGAATCGACTTAAAGCCAGATCGTCACATTGGCCGCTTTTCTCTCTGAGACGGTTACTTTTATCGTCTGCAAAGCAACGTCGCGTGCTTTGGTATGCGGAGACACTAAAAGCACCATAGTAGAACACATAAGAAGCTTCTATGTTGAAGCAATAGTCAGTAAGAAGCAGTACAATTCAAGTTTTGGTTATCGATTATTGATTTTTAGCCGGCTTTGGTGGCTTGGACATGACCTAGGACCTTAAAATTTTGCATGAAAGGAGGACTTTCAGCCGTGTTGCACGGGAGAATGTGAAAAGTGTTCATATGTAGTAAAAACCTGAGAAATCCCTCCGTTTTCGTCATTTGTTATCGAATCGACTTAAAGCCAGATCGTCACATTGGCCGCTTTTCTCTCTGAGACGGTTACATTTATCGCCTGCAAAGCTATGTCGCGTGCTGCGGTATGCGGAGACACTAAAAGCACCATAGTAGAACACAGAAGAAGCTTCTAAGTTGAAGCAATAGCCAGTAAGAAACAGTACAATTCAAGTTTTGGTTATCGATTACTGATTTTTGGCCGGCTTTAGTGCCTTAGACATAAGGTGGAATCTTAAGATTTTGCATGAAAGGAGGACTAGCAGCCGCGTGGAACGGGAGAATGTGAAAAGCGTTCATATGTAGTAAAAACCTGACAAATCCGTCCGTTTTCGTCATTTGTTATCGAATCGACTTAAAGCCAGATCGTCACATTGGCCGCTTTTCTCTCTGAGACGGATACATTTTTCGTCTGCAAAGCTATGTCGCGTGCTGCGGTATGCGGAGACACTAAAAGCACCATAGTAGAACACAGAAGAATCTTCTAAGTTGAAGCAATAGTAAGTAAGAAGCAGTACAATTCAAGTTTAGGTTATCGATTATTGATTTTTAGGGGGCTTTGGTGCCTTGGACATGAGGTGGAACGTTAAGATTTTGCATGAAAGGAGGACTAGCAGTCCGGTTGCTCGGGAGAATGTGAAAAGTAAAAACCTGAGAAATCAGTCCGTTTTCGTCATTCGTTATCGAATCGACTTAAAGCCAGATCGTTACATTGGCCGCTTTTCTCTCTGAGACGGTTACATTTATCGTCTGCAAAGCTATGTCGCGTGCTGCGGTATGCGGAGATTCTAAAAGCACCATAGCAGAACACAGAAGAAACTTCTAATTTGAAGCAGTAGCCAGTAAGAAGCCGTACAATTCAAGTTTTGGTTATCGAAAATTGATTTTTAGCCGGCTTTGGTGCCATAGACATGAGGTGGAACCTTAAGATTATGCATGAAAGGAGGACTAGCAGCCGCGTTGCACGGGAGAATGTGAAAAGGGTTCATATGTAGTAAAAACCAGAGAAATCCGTCCGTTTTCGTCATTTGTTTTGGAATCGACTTAAAGCCAGATCGTCACATTGGCCGCTTTTCTCTCTGAGACGGTTACATTTATCGTCTGCAAAGCTATGTCGCGTGGTGCAGTATGCGGAGACCCTAAAAGCACCATAGTAGAACACAGAAGAAGCTTCTAAGTTGAAGCAATAGCCAGTAAGAAGTAGTACAATTCAAGTTTTAGTTGTCGATTATTCACTTTTTAGACGGCTTTGGTGGCTTGGACATGACCTAGGACCGTAAGATTTTGCATGAAAGGATGATTAGCAGCCGCGTTGCACGGGAGAATGTGATAAAGGGTTCATATGTAGTAAAAACATGAGAAATCCGTCCGTTATCGTCTTTTGTTATCGAATCGACTTAAAGCCAGATCGTCACATTGGCCGCTTTTTTCTCTGAGACGGTTACATTTATCGTCTGCAATGCTATGTCGCGTGCTGCGCCATACGGAGACACTAAAAGCACCATAGTAGAACACAGAAGAAGCTTCTAAGTTGAAGGAATAGCCAGTAAGAAGCAGTACAATTCAAGTTTTGTTTATCGATTATTGATTTGTAGCCGGCCTTGGTGCTTTGGACATAAGGTGGAAACTTAAGATTTTGCATGAAAGGAGGACTAGCAGCCCCGTTGCACGGGAGAATGTGAAAAGTAAAAACCTGAGAAATCAGTCCGTTTTCGTCATTTGTTATCGAATCGACTTAAAGCCAGATCGTCACATTGGCCGCTTTTCTCTCTGAGACGGTTACTTTTATCGTCTGCAAAGCAACGTCGCGTGCTGCGGTATGCGGAGACACTAAAAGCACCATAGTAGAACACATAAGAAGCTTCTATGTTGAAGCAATAGTCAGTAAGAAGCAGTACAATTCAAGTTTTGGTTATCGATTATTGATTTTTAGCCGGCTTTGGTGGCTTGGACATGACCTAGGACCTTAAAATTTTGCATGAAAGGAGGACTTTCAGCCGTGTTGCACGGGAGAATGTGAAAAGTGTTCATATGTAGTAAAAACCTGAGAAATCCGTCCGTTTTCGTCATTTGTTATCGAATCGACTTAAAGCCAGATCGTCACATTGGCCGCTTTTCTCTCTGAGACGGTTACATTTATCGTCTGTAAAGCTATGTCGCGTGCAGCGGTATGCGGAGACACTAAAAGCACCATAGTAGAACACAGAAGAAGCTTCTAAGTTGAAGCAATAGCCAGTAAGAAACAGTACAATTCAAGTTTTGGTTATCGATTATTGATTTTTGGCCGGCTTTAGTGCCTTAGACATAAGGTGGAATCTTAAGATTTTGCATGAAAGGAGGACTAGCAGCCGCGTGGAACGGGAGAATGTGAAAAGCGTTCATATGTAGTAAAAACCTGACAAATCCGTCCGTTTTCGTCATTTGTTATCGAATCGACTTAAAGCCAGATCGTCACATTGGCCGCTCTTCTCTCTGAGACGGATACATTTTTCGTCTGCAAAGCTATGTCGCGTGCTGCGGTATGCGGAGACACTAAAAGCACCATAGTAGAACACAGAAGAATCTTCTAAGTTGAAGCAATAGTAAGTAAGAAGCAGTACAATTCAAGTTTAGGTTATCGATTATTGATTTTTAGGGGGCTTTGGTGCCTTGGACATGAGGTGGAACGTTAAGATTTTGCATGAAAGGAGGACTAGCAGTCCGGTTGCACGGGAGAATGTGAAAAGTAAAAACCTGAGAAATCAGTCCGTTTTCGTCATTCGTTATCGAATCGACTTAAAGCCAGATCGTTACATTGGCCGCTTTTCTCTCTGAGATGGTTACATTTATCGTCTGCAAAGCTATGTCGCGTGCTGCGGTATGCGGAGATTCTAAAAGCACCATAGCAGAACACAGAAGAAGCTTCTAATTTGAAGCAATAGCCAGTAAGAAGCCGTACAATTCAAGTTTTGGTTATCGAAAATTGATTTTTAGCCGGCTTTGGTGCCATAGACATGAGGTGGAACCTTAAGATTATGCATGAAAGGAGGACTAGCAGCCGCGTTGCACGGGAGAATGTGAAAAGGGTTCATATCTAGTTAAAACCTGAGAAATCCGTCCGTTTTCGTCATTTGTTTTGGAATCGACTTAAAGCCAGATCGTCACATTGGCCGCTCTTCTCTCTGAATCGGTTACATTTATCGTATGCAAAGCTATGTCGCGTGCTGCGGTATACGGAGACACTAATAGCACCATAGTAGAACACAGAATAAGCTTCTAAGTTGAAGCAATAGCCAGTAAGAAGTAGTACAATTCAAGTTTTAGTTGTCGATTATTCACTTTTTAGCCAGCTTTGGTGGCTTGGACATAACCTAGGACCATAAGATTTTGCATGAAAGGAGGACTAGCAGCCGCGTTGCACGGGAGAATGTGATAAAGGGTTCATATGTAGTAAAAACCTGAGAAATCCGTCCGTTATCGTCATTCGTTATCGAATCGACTTAAAGCCAGATCGTCACATTGGCCGCTTTTCTCTCTGAGACGGATACATTTATCGTCTGCAAAGCTATGTCGCGTGGTGCGGTATGCGGAGACCCTAAAAGCACCATAGTAGAACACAGAAGAAGCTTCTAAGTTGAAGCAATAGCCAGTAAGAAGTAGTACAATTCAAGTTTTAGTTGTCGATTATTCACTTTTTAGACGGCTTTGGTGGCTTGGACATGACCTAGGACCGTAAGATTTTGCATGAAAGGATGATTAGAAGCCGCGTTGCACGGGAGAATGTGATAAAGGGTTCATATGTATTAAAAACATGAGAAATCCGTCCGTTATCGTCTTTTGTTATCGAATCGACTTAAAGCCAGATCGTCACATTGGCCGCTTTTTTCTCTGAGACGGTTACATTTTTCGTCTGCAATGCTATGTCGCGTGCTGCGCCATACGGAGACACTAAAAGCACCATAGTAGAACACAGAAGAAGCTTCTAAGTTGAAGCAATAGCCAGTAAGAAGCAGTACAATTCAAGTTTTGTTTATCGATTATTGATTTGTAGCCGGCCTTGGTGCTTTGGACATAAGGTGGAAACTTAAGATTTTGCATGAAAGGAGGACTATCAGCCCCGTTGCACGGGAGAATGTGAAAAGTAAAAACCTGAGAAATCAGTCCGTTTTCGTCATTTGTTATCGAATCGACTTAAAGCCAGATCGTCACATTGGCCGCTTTTCTCTCTGAGACGGTTACATTTATCGTCTGCAAAGCTATGTCCCGTGCTGCGGTATGCGGAGACTCTAAAAGCATCATAGTAGAACACAGAAGAAGCTTCTAAGTTGAAGGAATCGCCAGTAAGAAGCAGTACAATTCAAGTTTTGGTTATCGATTATTGATTTTTGCCGACTTTGGTGCCTTGGACATGAGGTAGAATCCTTAAGATTTTGCATGAAAGGAGGACTAGCAGCCGCGTTGCACGGGAGAATGAGAAAAGGTTTCATGTGTAGTAAAAACCTGAGAAATCCGTCCGTTTTCGTCATTTGTTATCGAATCGACTTAAAGCCAGATCGTCACATTGGCCGCTTTTCTCTCTGAGACGGTTACATTTATCGTCTGCAAAGCTATGTCGCGTGCTGCGGTATGCGGAAACTCTAAAAGCACCATAGTAGAACACATAAGAAGCTTTTAAGCTGAAGCAATAGTCAGTAAGAAGCAGTACAATTCAAGTTTTGGTTATCGATTATTGATTTTTAGCCGGCTTTGGTGGCTTGGACATGACCTAGGACGTTAAGATTTTGCCTGAAAGGAGGATTAGAAGCCGCGTTGCACGGGAGAATATGAAATGGGTTCATATGTAGTAAAAACCTGAGAAATCCGTCCGTTTTCGTCATTTGTTATCGAATCGACTTAAAGCCAGATCGTCACATTGGCCGCTTTTCTCTCTGAGACGGTTACATTTTTCGTCTGCAAAGCTATGTCGCGTGCTGCGGTATGCGGAGACACTAAAAGCACCATAGTACAACACAGAAGAATCTTCTAAGTTGAAGCAATAGCCAGTAAGAAGCAGTACAATTCAAGTTTGGTCATCGATTATTGATTTTTAGGGGGCTTTGGTGCCTTGGACATGAGGTGGAACGTTAAGATTTTGCATGAAAGGGGGACTAGCAGCCCCGTAGCACGGGAGAATGTGAAAAGTAAAAACCTGAGAAATCAGTCCGTTTTCGTCATTTGTTATCGAATCGACTTAAAGCCAGATCGTCACATTGGCCGCTCTTCTCCCTGAGACGGTTACATTTTTCGTCTGCAAAGCTATGTCGCGTGCTGCGGTATGCGGAGACACTAAAAGCACCATAGTAGAACACAGAAGAATCTTCTAAGTTGAAGCAATAGCCAGTAAGAGTCAGTACAATTCAAGTTTCTGTTATCGATTATTGATTTTTAGGGGGCTTTGGTGCCTTGGACATGAGGTAGAACGTTAAGATTTTGCATGAAAGGAGGACTAGCAGCCGCGTGGAACGGGAGAATGTGAAAAGTAAAAACCAGAGAAATCAGTCCGTTTTCGTCATTTGTTATCGAATCGACTTAAAGCCAGATCGTCACATTGGCCGCTCTTCTCTCTGAGACGGTTACATTTTTCGTCTGCAAAGCTATGTCCCGTGCTGCGGTATGCGGAGACTCTAAAAGCACCATAGTTGAACACAGAAGAAGCTTCTAAGTTGAAGTAATAGCCAGTAAGAAGTAGTACAATTCAAGTTTTAGTTGTCGATAACTCACTTTTTAGCCGGCTTTGGTGGCTTGGACATGACCTAGGACCTTAAGATTTTACATGAAAGGAGGACTTGCAGCCGTGTTGCACGGGAGAATGTGAAAAGTGTTCATATGTAGTAAAAACCTGAGAAATCCCTCCGTTTTCGTCATTTGTTACCGAATCGACTTAAAGCCAGATCGTCACATTGGCCGCTTTTCTCTCTGAGACGGTTACATTTACCGTCTGCAAAGCTATGTCGCGTGGTGCGGTATGCGGAGACACTAAAAGCACCATAGTAGAACACAGAAGAAGCTTCTAAGTTGAAGCAATAGCGAGTAAGAAGTAGTACAATTCAAGTTTTAGTTGACGAGTATTCACATTTTAGCCGGCTTTGGTGGCTTGGACATGACCTAGGACCTTAGGATTATCCCTGAAAGTAGGACTAGAAGCCGCGTTGCACGCGAGAATATGAAAAGGGTTCATATGTAGTAAAAGCCTGAGAAATCCGTCCGTTTTCGTCATTTGTTATCGAATCGACTTAAAGCCAGATCGTCACATTGGCCGCTTTTCTCTCTGAGACGGATACATTTTTCGTCTTCAAAGCTATGTCGCGTGCTGCGGTATGCGGAGACACTAAAAGCACCATAGTAGAACACAGAAGAATCTTCTAAGTTGAAGCAATAGCCAGTAAGAAGCAGTACAATTCAAGTTTTGGTTATCGATTATTGATTTTTAGGGGGTTTTGGTGCCTTGGACATGAGGTGGAACGTTAAGATTTTGCATGAAAGGAGGACTAGCAGCCCAGTTGCACGGGAGAATGTGAAAAGTAAAAACCTGAGAAATCAGTCCGTTTTCGTCATTTGTTATCGAATCGACTTAAAGCCAGATCGTCACATTGGCAGCTTTTCTCTCTGAGACGGTTACATTTATCGTCTGCAAAGCTATGTCGCGTGCTGCGGTATGCGGAGATTCTAAAAGCACCATAGCAGAACACAGAAGAAGCTTCTAATTTGAAGCAATAGCCAGTAAGAAGCCGTACAATTCAAGTTTTGGTTATCGAAAATTGATTTTTAGCCGGCTTTGGTGCCATGGACATGAGGTGGAACCTTAAGATTATGCATGAAAGGAGGACTAGCAGCCGCGTTGCACGGGAGAATGTGAAGAGGGTTCATATCTAGTAAAAACCTGAGAAATCCGTCCGTTTTCGTCATTTGTTATCGAATCGACTTAAAGCCAGATCGTCACATTGGCCGCTTTTCTCTCTGAGACGGTTACATTCATCGTCTGCAAAGCTATGTCGCGTGCTGCGGTATGCGGAGACACTAAAAGCACTATAGTAGAACACAGAAGAAGCTTCTAAGTTGAAGCAATAGCCAGTAAGAAGCATTACAATTCAAGTTTTGGTTATCGATTATTGATTTTTGGCCGGCTTTGGTGCCTTGGACATAAGGTGGAATCTTAAGATTTTGCATGAAAGGAGGACTAGCAGCCGCGTTGCACGGGAGAATGTGAAAAGGGTTCATATGTAGTAAAAACCTGAGAAATCCGTCCGTTTTCGTCATTTGTTATGGAATCGACTTAAAGCCAAATCGTCACATTGGCCGCTCTTCTCTCTGAATCGGATACATTTATCGTCTGCAAAGCTATGTCGCGTGCTGCGGTATACGGAGACACTAAAAGCACCATAGTAGAACACAGAAGAAGCTTCTAAGTTGAAGCAATAGCCAGTAAGAAGTAGTACAATTCAAGTTTTAGTTGTCGATTATTCACTTTTTAGCCAGCTTTGGTGGCTTGGACATAACCTAGGACCTTAAGATTTTGCATGAAAGGAGGACTAGCAGCCGCGTTGCACGGGAGAATGTGATAAAGGGTTCATATGTAGTAAAAACCTGATAAATCCGTCCGTTATCGTCATTTGTTATCGAATCGACTTAAAGCCAGATCGTCACATTGGCCGCTTTTCTCTCTGAGACCGTTACATTTATCTTCTGCAAAGCTATGTCGCGTGCTGCGGTATGCAGAGACACTAATTGCACCATAGTAGAACACAGAAGAAGCTTCTAAGTTGAAGTAATAGCCAGTAAGAAGTAGTACAATTCAAGTTTTAATGGTCGATTACTCACTTTTTAGCCGGCTTTGGTGGCTTGGACATGACCTAGGACCTTAAGATTTTACATGAAAGGAGGACTTGCAGCCGTGTTGCACGGGAGAATGTGAAAAGTGTTCATATGTAGTAAAAACCTGAGACATCCGTCCGTTTTCGTCATTTGTTACCGAATCGACTTAAAGCCAGATCGTCACATTGGCCGCTTTTCTCTCTGAGACGGTTACATTTATCGTCTGCAAAGCTATGTCGCGTGGTGCGGTATGCGGAGACACTAAAAGCACCATAGTAGAACACAGAAGAAGCTTCTAAGTTGAAGCAATAGCCAGTAAGAAGTAGTACAATTCAAGTTTTAGTTGTCGATTATTCACTTTTTAGCCGGCTTTGGTGGCTTGGACATGACCTAGGACCTTAAGATTTTGCATGAAAGGAGGACTAGCAGCCGCGTTGCACGGGAGAATGTGATAAAGGGTTCGAATGTAGTAAAAACATGAGAAATCCGTCCGTTATCGTCTTTTGTTATCGAATCGACTTAAAGCCAGATCGTCACATTGGCCGCTTTTCTCTCTGAGACGGTTACATTTTTCGTCTGCAAAGCTATGTCGCGTGCTGCGGTATGCGGAGACACTAAAAGCACCATAGTAGATCACAGAAGAAGCTTCTAAGTTGAAGCAATAGCCAGTAAGAAGCAGTACAATTCAAGTTTTGTTTATCGATTATTGATTTTTAGCCGGCCTTGGTGCTTTGGACATAAAGTGGAACCTTAAGATTTTGCATGAAAGGAGGACTAGCAGCCCCGTTGCACGGGAGAATGTGAAAAGTAAAAACCTGAGAAATCAGTCCGTTTTCGTCATATGTTATCGAATCGACTTAAAGCCAGATCGTCACATTGGCCGCTTTTCTCTCTGAGACGGTTACATTTATCGTCTACAAAGCTACGTCGCGTGCTGCGGTATGCGGAGACACTAAAAGCACCATAGTAGAACACAGAAGAAGTTTCTAAGTTGAAGTAATAGCCAGTAAGAAGTAGTACAACCCAAGTTTTAGTTGTCGATTATTCACTTTTTAGCCGGGTTTGGTGGCTTGGACGTGACCTAGGACCTTAAGATTTTGCATGAAAGGAGGACTAGCAGCCGTGTTGCACGGGAGAATGTGAAAAGTGTTGATATGTAGTAAAAACCTGAGAAATCCGTTCGTTTTCGTCATTTGTTATCGAAACGACTTAAAGCCAGATCGTCACATTGGCCGCTTTTCTCTCTGAGACGGTTACATTTGTCGTCTGCAAAGCTATGTCTCGTGCTGCGGTATGCGGAGACACTAAAAGCACCATAGTAGAACACAGAAGAATCTTCTAAGTTGAAGTAATAGCCAGTAAGAAGTAGTACAATACAAGTTTTAGTTGTCGATTATTCACTTATAAGCCGGCTTTGGTGGCTTGGACATGGCCTAGGACCTTAAGATTTTGCATGAAAGGAGGACTAGCAGCCGCGTTGCACGGGAGAATGTGATAAAGGGTTCATATGTAGTAAAAACCTGAGAAATCCGTCGGTTTTCGTCATTTGTTACTGAATCGACTTAAAGCCAGATCGTCACATTGGCCGCTTTTCTCTCTGAGACGGTTACATTTATCGTCTGCAAAGCTATGTCACGTGCTGCGGTATGCGGAGACTCAAAAAGCACCATAGTAGAGCACAGAAGAAGCTTCTAAGTTGAAGCAATAGCCAGTAAGAAGCAGCACAATTCAAGTTTTGGTTATCGAATATTGATTTTTAGGGGGCTTTAGTGCCATGGACATGAGGTGGAACCTTAAGATTTTGCATGAAAGGAGGACTAGCAGCCGCGTACCACGGTAGAATGTGAAAAGTGTTCAAATATAATAAACACCTGAGAAATCCGTCCGTTTTCGTCATTTGTTATCGAATCGACTTAAAGCCAGATCGTCACATTGGCCGCTTTTCTCTCTGAGACGGTTACATTTATCGTCTGCAAAGCTACGTTGCGTGCTGCGGTATGCGGAGACACTAAAAGCACCATAGTAGAACACAGAAGAAGCTTCTAAGTTGAAGCAATAGCCAGTAAGAAGTAGTACAATTCAAGTTTTAGTTGTCGATTATTCACTTTTTAGCCGGCTTTGGTGGCTTGGACATGACCTAGGACCTTAAGATTTTGCATGAAAGGAGGACTAACAGCCCCGTTGCACGGGAGAATGTGAAAAGTAAAAACCTGAGAAATCAGTCCGTTTTCGTCATTTGTTATCGAATCGACTTAAAGCCAGATCGTCACATTGGCCGCTTTTCTCTCTGAGACGGTTACATTTATCGTCTGCAAAGCTATGTCGCGTGCTGCGGTATGCGGAGACACTAAAAGCACCATAGTAGAACACAGAAGAATCTTCTAAGTTGAAGCAATAGCCAGTAAGAGTCAGTACAATTCAAGTTTCTGTTATCGATTATTGATTTTTAGGGGGCTTTGGTGCCTTGGACATGAGGTAGAACGTTAAGATTTTGCATGAAAGGAGGACTAGCAGCCGCGTGGAACGGGAGAATGTGAAAAGTAAAAACCAGAGAAATCAGTCCGTTTTCGTCATTTGTTATCGAATCGACTTAAAGCCAGATCGTCACATTGGCCGCTCTTCTCTCTGAGACGGTTACATTTTTCGTCTGCAAAGCTATGTCGCGTGCTGCGGTATGCGGAGATTCTAAAAGCACCATAGCAGAACACAGAAGAAGCTTCTAATTTGAAGCAGTAGCCAGTAAGAAGCCGTACAATTCAAGTTTTGGTTATCGAAAATTGATTTTTAGCCGGCTTTGGTGCTTTGGACATAAGGTGGAAACTTAAGATTTTGCATGAAAGGAGGACTAGCAGCCCCGTTGCACGGGAGAATGTGCAAAGTAAAAACCTGAGAAATCAGTCCGTTTTCGTCATTTGTTATCGAATCGACTTAAAGCCAGATCGTCACATTGGCCGCTTTTCTCTCTGAGACGGTTACATTTTTCGTCTGCAAAGCTATGTCGCGTGCTGCGGTATGCGGAGACACTAAAAGCACCATAGTACAACACAGAAGAATCTTCTAAGTTGAAGCAATAGCCAGTAAGAAGCAGTACAATTCAAGTTTGGTCATCGATTATTGATTTTTAGGGGGCTTTGGTGCCTTGGACATGAGGTGGAACGTTAAGATTTTGCATGAAAGGGGGACTAGCAGCCCCGTAGCACGGGAGAATGTGAAAAGTAAAAACCTGAGAAATCAGTCCGTTTTCGTCATTTGTTATCGAATCGACTTAAAGCCAGATCGTCACATTGGCCGCTCTTCTCCCTGAGACGGTTACATTTTTCGTCTGCAAAGCTATGTCGCGTGCTGCGGTATGCGGAGACACTAAAAGCACCATAGTAGAACACAGAAGAATCTTCTAAGTTGAAGCAATAGCCAGTAAGAGTCAGTACAATTCAAGTTTCTGTTATCGATTATTGATTTTTAGGGGGCTTTGGTGCCTTGGACATGAGGTAGAACGTTAAGATTTTGCATGAAAGGAGGACTAGCAGCCGCGTGGAACGGGAGAATGTGAAAAGTAAAAACCAGAGAAATCAGTCCGTTTTCGTCATTTGTTATCGAATCGACTTAAAGCCAGATCGTCACATTGGCCGCTCTTCTCTCTGAGACGGTTACATTTTTCGTCTGCAAAGCTATGTCCCGTGCTGCGGTATGCGGAGACTCTAAAAGCACCATAGTTGAACACAGAAGAAGCTTCTAAGTTGAAGTAATAGCCAGTAAGAAGTAGTACAATTCAAGTTTTAGTTGTCGATAACTCACTTTTTAGCCGGCTTTGGTGGCTTGGACATGACCTAGGACCTTAAGATTTTACATGAAAGGAGGACTTGCAGCCGTGTTGCACGGGAGAATGTGAAAAGTGTTCATATGTAGTAAAAACCTGAGAAATCCCTCCGTTTTCGTCATTTGTTACCGAATCGACTTAAAGCCAGATCGTCACATTGGCCGCTTTTCTCTCTGAGACGGTTACATTTACCGTCTGCAAAGCTATGTCGCGTGGTGCGGTATGCGGAGACACTAAAAGCACCATAGTAGAACACAGAAGAAGCTTCTAAGTTGAAGCAATAGCGAGTAAGAAGTAGTACAATTCAAGTTTTAGTTGACGAGTATTCACATTTTAGCCGGCTTTGGTGGCTTGGACATGACCTAGGACCTTAGGATTATCCCTGAAAGTAGGACTAGAAGCCGCGTTGCACGCGAGAATATGAAAAGGGTTCATATGTAGTAAAAGCCTGAGAAATCCGTCCGTTTTCGTCATTTGTTATCGAATCGACTTAAAGCCAGATCGTCACATTGGCCGCTTTTCTCTCTGAGACGGTTACATTTATCGTCTGCAAAGCTATGTCGCGTGGTGCGGTATGCGGAGACCCTAAAAGCACCATAGTAGAACACAGAAGAAGCTTCTAAGTTGAAGCAATAGCCAGTAAGAAGTAGTACAATTCAAGTTTTAGTTGTCGATTATTCACTTTTTAGACGGCTTTGGTGGCTTGGACATGACCTAGGACCGTAAGATTTTGCATGAAAGGATGATTAGCAGCCGCGTTGCACGGGAGAATGTGATAAAGGGTTCATATGTAGTAAAAACATGAGAAATCCGTCCGTTATCGTCTTTTGTTATCGAATCGACTTAAAGCCAGATCGTCACATTGGCCGATTTTTCTCTGAGACGGTTACATTTATCGTCTGCAATGCTATGTCGCGTGCTGCGCCATACGGAGACACTAAAAGCACCATAGTAGAACACAGAAGAAGCTTCTAAGTTGAAGCAATAGCCAGTAAGAAGCAGTACAATTCAAGTATTGTTTATCGATTATTGATTTGTAGCCGGCCTTGGTGCTTTGGACATAAGGTGGAAACTTAAGATTTTGCATGAAAGGAGGACTAGCAGCCCCGTTGCACGGGAGAATGTGCAAAGTAAAAACCTGAGAAATCAGTCCGTTTTCGTCATTTGTTATCGAATCGACTTAAAGCCAGATCGTCACATTGGCCGCTTTTCTCTCTGAGACGGTTACATTTTTCGTCTGCAAAGCTATGTCGCGTGCTGCGGTATGCGGAGACACTAAAAGCACCATAGTAGAACACAGAAGAATCTTCTAAGTTGAAGCAATAGCCAGTAAGAAACAGTACAATTCAAGTTTTGGTTATCGATTATTCACTTATAAGCCGGCTTTGGTGGCTTGGACATGGCCTAGGACCTTAAGATTTTGCATGAAAGGAGGACTAGCAGCCGCGTTGCACGGGAGAATGTGATAAAGGGTTCATATGTAGTAAAAACCTGAGAAATCCGTCGGTTTTCGTCATTTGTTACTGAATCGACTTAAAGCCAGATCGTCACATTGGCCGCTTTTCTCTCTGAGACGGTTACATTTATCGTCTGCAAAGCTATGTCACGTGCTGCGGTATGCGGAGACTCAAAAAGCACCATAGTAGAGCACAGAAGAAGCTTCTAAGTTGAAGCAATAGCCAGTAAGAAGCAGCACAATTCAAGTTTTGGTTATCGAATATTGATTTTTAGGGGGCTTTAGTGCCATGGACATGAGGTGGAACCTTAAGATTTTGCATGAAAGGAGGACTAGCAGCCGCGTACCACGGTAGAATGTGAAAAGTGTTCAAATATAATAAACACCTGAGAAATCCGTCCGTTTTCGTCATTTGTTATCGAATCGACTTAAAGCCAGATCGTCACATTGGCCGCTTTTCTCTCTGAGACGGTTACATTTATCGTCTGCAAAGCTACGTTGCGTGCTGCGGTATGCGGAGACACTAAAAGCACCATAGTAGAACACAGAAGAAGCTTCTAAGTTGAAGCAATAGCCAGTAAGAAGTAGTACAATTCAAGTTTTAGTTGTCGATTATTCACTTTTTAGCCGGCTTTGGTGGCTTGGACATGACCTAGGACCTTAAGATTTTGCATGAAAGGAGGACTAACAGCCCCGTTGCACGGGAGAATGTGAAAAGTAAAAACCTGAGAAATCAGTCCGTTTTCGTCATTTGTTATCGAATCGACTTAAAGCCAGATCGTCACATTGGCCGCTTTTCTCTCTGAGACGGTTACATTTATCGTCTGCAAAGCTATGTCGCGTGCTGCGGTATGCGGAGACACTAAAAGCACCATAGTAGAACACAGAAGAATCTTCTAAGTTGAAGCAATAGCCAGTAAGAGTCAGTACAATTCAAGTTTCTGTTATCGATTATTGATTTTTAGGGGGCTTTGGTGCCTTGGACATGAGGTAGAACGTTAAGATTTTGCATGAAAGGAGGACTAGCAGCCGCGTGGAACGGGAGAATGTGAAAAGTAAAAACCAGAGAAATCAGTCCGTTTTCGTCATTTGTTATCGAATCGACTTAAAGCCAGATCGTCACATTGGCCGCTCTTCTCTCTGAGACGGTTACATTTTTCGTCTGCAAAGCTATGTCGCGTGCTGCGGTATGCGGAGATTCTAAAAGCACCATAGCAGAACACAGAAGAAGCTTCTAATTTGAAGCAGTAGCCAGTAAGAAGCCGTACAATTCAAGTTTTGGTTATCGAAAATTGATTTTTAGCCGGCTTTGGTGCTTTGGACATAAGGTGGAAACTTAAGATTTTGCATGAAAGGAGGACTAGCAGCCCCGTTGCACGGGAGAATGTGCAAAGTAAAAACCTGAGAAATCAGTCCGTTTTCGTCATTTGTTATCGAATCGACTTAAAGCCAGATCGTCACATTGGCCGCTTTTCTCTCTGAGACGGTTACATTTTTCGTCTGCAAAGCTATGTCGCGTGCTGCGGTATGCGGAGACACTAAAAGCACCATAGTACAACACAGAAGAATCTTCTAAGTTGAAGCAATAGCCAGTAAGAAGCAGTACAATTCAAGTTTGGTCATCGATTATTGATTTTTAGGGGGCTTTGGTGCCTTGGACATGAGGTGGAACGTTAAGATTTTGCATGAAAGGGGGACTAGCAGCCCCGTAGCACGGGAGAATGTGAAAAGTAAAAACCTGAGAAATCAGTCCGTTTTCGTCATTTGTTATCGAATCGACTTAAAGCCAGATCGTCACATTGGCCGCTCTTCTCCCTGAGACGGTTACATTTTTCGTCTGCAAAGCTATGTCGCGTGCTGCGGTATGCGGAGACACTAAAAGCACCATAGTAGAACACAGAAGAATCTTCTAAGTTGAAGCAATAGCCAGTAAGAGTCAGTACAATTCAAGTTTCTGTTATCGATTATTGATTTTTAGGGGGCTTTGGTGCCTTGGACATGAGGTAGAACGTTAAGATTTTGCATGAAAGGAGGACTAGCAGCCGCGTGGAACGGGAGAATGTGAAAAGTAAAAACCAGAGAAATCAGTCCGTTTTCGTCATTTGTTATCGAATCGACTTAAAGCCAGATCGTCACATTGGCCGCTCTTCTCTCTGAGACGGTTACATTTTTCGTCTGCAAAGCTATGTCCCGTGCTGCGGTATGCGGAGACTCTAAAAGCACCATAGTTGAACACAGAAGAAGCTTCTAAGTTGAAGTAATAGCCAGTAAGAAGTAGTACAATTCAAGTTTTAGTTGTCGATAACTCACTTTTTAGCCGGCTTTGGTGGCTTGGACATGACCTAGGACCTTAAGATTTTACATGAAAGGAGGACTTGCAGCCGTGTTGCACGGGAGAATGTGAAAAGTGTTCATATGTAGTAAAAACCTGAGAAATCCCTCCGTTTTCGTCATTTGTTACCGAATCGACTTAAAGCCAGATCGTCACATTGGCCGCTTTTCTCTCTGAGACGGTTACATTTACCGTCTGCAAAGCTATGTCGCGTGGTGCGGTATGCGGAGACACTAAAAGCACCATAGTAGAACACAGAAGAAGCTTCTAAGTTGAAGCAATAGCGAGTAAGAAGTAGTACAATTCAAGTTTTAGTTGACGAGTATTCACATTTTAGCCGGCTTTGGTGGCTTGGACATGACCTAGGACCTTAGGATTATCCCTGAAAGTAGGACTAGAAGCCGCGTTGCACGCGAGAATATGAAAAGGGTTCATATGTAGTAAAAGCCTGAGAAATCCGTCCGTTTTCGTCATTTGTTATCGAATCGACTTAAAGCCAGATCGTCACATTGGCCGCTTTTCTCTCTGAGACGGTTACATTTATCGTCTGCAAAGCTATGTCGCGTGGTGCGGTATGCGGAGACCCTAAAAGCACCATAGTAGAACACAGAAGAAGCTTCTAAGTTGAAGCAATAGCCAGCAAGAAGTAGTACAATTCAAGTTTTAGTTGTCGATTATTCACTTTTTAGACGGCTTTGGTGGCTTGGACATGACCTAGGACCGTAAGATTTTGCATGAAAGGATGATTAGCAGCCGCGTTGCACGGGAGAATGTGATAAAGGGTTCATATGTAGTAAAAACATGAGAAATCCGTCCGTTATCGTCTTTTGTTATCGAATCGACTTAAAGCCAGATCGTCACATTGGCCGATTTTTCTCTGAGACGGTTACATTTATCGTCTGCAATGCTATGTCGCGTGCTGCGCCATACGGAGACACTAAAAGCACCATAGTAGAACACAGAAGAAGCTTCTAAGTTGAAGCAATAGCCAGTAAGAAGCAGTACAATTCAAGTATTGTTTATCGATTATTGATTTGTAGCCGGCCTTGGTGCTTTGGACATAAGGTGGAAACTTAAGATTTTGCATGAAAGGAGGACTAGCAGCCCCGTTGCACGGGAGAATGTGCAAAGTAAAAACCTGAGAAATCAGTCCGTTTTCGTCATTTGTTATCGAATCGACTTAAAGCCAGATCGTCACATTGGCCGCTTTTCTCTCTGAGACGGTTACATTTTTCGTCTGCAAAGCTATGTCGCGTGCTGCGGTATGCGGAGACACTAAAAGCACCATAGTAGAACACAGAAGAATCTTCTAAGTTGAAGCAATAGCCAGTAAGAAACAGTACAATTCAAGTTTTGGTTATCGATTATTGATTTTTAGGGGGCTTTGGTGCCTTGGACATGAGGTGGAACGTTAAGATTTTGCATGAAAGGGGGACTAGCAGCCCCGTTGCACGGGAGAATGTGAAAAGTAAAAACCTGAGAAATCAGTCCGTTTTCGTCATTTGTTATCGAATCGACTTAAAGCCAGATCGTCACATTGGCCGCTTTTCTCTCTGAGACGGTTACATTTATCGTCTGCAAAGCTATGTCGCGTGCTGCGGAATGCGGAGACACTAAAAGCACCATAGTAGAACACAGAAGAATCTTCTAAGTTGAAGCAATAGCCAGTAAGAGTCAGTACAATTCAAGTTTCTGTTATCGATTATTGATTTTTAGGGGGCTTTGGTGCCTTGGACATGAGGTAGAACGTTAAGATTTTGCATGAAAGGAGGACTAGCAGCCGCGTGGAACGGGAGAATGTGAAAAGTAAAAACCAGAGAAATCAGTCCGTTTTCGTCATTTGTTATCGAATCGACTTAAAGCCAGATCGTCACATTGGCCGCTCTTCTCTCTGAGACGGTTACATTTTTCGTCTGCAAAGCTATGTCCCGTGCTGCGGTATGCGGAGACTCTAAAAGCACCATAGTTGAACACAGAAGAAGCTTCTAAGTTGAAGTAATAGCCAGTAAGAAGTAGTACAATTCAAGTTTTAGTTGTCGATTACTCACTTTTTAGCTGGCTTTGGTGGCTTGGACATGACCTAGGACCTTAAGATGTTACATGAAAGGAGGACTTGCAGCCGTGTGGCACGGGAGAATGTGAAAAGTGTTCATATGTAGTAAAAACCTGAGAAATCCCTCCGTTTTCGTCATTTGTTACCGAATCGACTTAAAGCCAGATCGTCACATTGGCCGGTTTTCTCTCTGAGGCCATTACATTTATCGACTGCAAAGCTATGTCGCGTGCTGCGGTATGCAGAGACACTAAATGCACCATAGTATAACACAGAGTAAGCTTCTAAGTTGAAGTAATAGCCAGTAAGAAGTAGTACAATTCAAGTTTTAGTTGTCGATTACTCACTTTTTAGCCGGCTTTGGTGGCTTGGACATGACCTAGGACCTTAAAATTTTGCATGAAAGGAGGACTTGCAGCCGTGTTGCACGGAAGAATGTGAAAAGTGTTCATATGTAGTAAAAACCTGAGAACTCCGTCCGTTTTCGTCATTTGTTATCGAATCGACTTAAAGTCAGATCGTCACATTGGCCGCTTTTCTCTCTGAGACGGTTACATTTATCGTCTGTAAAGCTATGTCGCGTGCTGCGGTATGCGGAGACACTAAAAGCACAATATCAGAACACAGAAGGAGCTTCTAAGTTGAAGCAATAGCCAGTAAGAAGCAGTACAATTCTAGTTTTGGTTACCGATTATTGATTTTTGGCCGGCTTTGGTGCCTTAGACATAAGGTGGAATCTTAAGATTTTGCATGAAAGGAGGACTAGCAGCCGCGTGGAACGGGAGAATGTGAAAAGCGTTCATATGTAGTAAGAACCTGACAAATCCGTCCGTTTTCGTCATTTGTTATCGAATCGACTTAAAGCCAGATCGTCACATTGGCCGCTCTTCTCTCTGAGACGGTTACTTTTATCGTCTGCAAAGCTATGTCGCGTGCTGCGGTATGCGGAGACACTAAAAGCACCATAGTAAAACACAGAAGAAGCTTCTAAGTTGAAGCAATAGCCAGTAAGAAGCAGTACAATTCAAGTTTTGGTTATCGATTATTGATTTTTAGCCGACCTTGTTACTATGGACATAAGGTGGAAACTTAAGATTTTGCATGAAAGGAGGACTAGCAGCCCCGTTGCACGGGAGAATGTGAAAAGTAAAAACCTGAGAAATCAGTCCGTTTTCGTCATTTGTTATCGAATCGACTTAAAGCCAGATCGTCACATTGGCCGCTTTTCTCTCTGAGACGGTTACTTTTATCGTCTGCAAAGCAACGTCGCGTGCTTTGGTATGCGGAGACACTAAAAGCACCATAGTAGAACACATAAGAAGCTTCTATGTTGAAGCAATAGTCAGTAAGAAGCAGTACAATTCAAGTTTTGGTTATCGATTATTGATTTTTAGCCGGCTTTGGTGGCTTGGACATGACCTAGGACCATAAAATTTTGCATGAAAGGAGGACTTTCAGCCGTGTTGCACGGGAGAATGTGAAAAGTGTTCATATGTAGTAAAATCCTGAGAAATCCGTCCGTTTTCGTCATTTGTTATCGAATCGACTTAAAGCCAGATCGTCACATTGGCCGCTTTTCTCTCTGAGACGGTTACATTTATCGTCTGCAAAGCTATGTCGCGTGCTGCGGTATGCGGAGACACTAAAAGCACCATAGTAGAACACAGAAGAAGCTTCTAAGTTGAAGCAATAGCCAGTAAGAAACAGTACAATTCAAGTTTTGGTTATCGATTATTGATTTTTGGCCGGCTTTAGTGCCTTAGACATAAGGTGGAATCTTAAGATTTTGCATGAAAGGAGGACTAGCAGCCGCGTGGAACGGGAGAATGTGAAAAGCGTTCATATGTAGTAAAAACCTGACAAATCCGTCCGTTTTCGTCATTTGTTATCGAATCGACTTAAAGCCAGATCGTCACATTGGCCGCTTTTCTCTCTGAGACGGATACATTTTTCGTCTGCAAAGCTATGTCGCGTGCTGCGGTATGCGGAGACACTAAAAGCACCATAGTAGAACACAGAAGAATCTTCTAAGTTGAAGCAATAGTAAGTAAGAAGCAGTACAATTCAAGTTTAGGTTATCGATTATTGATTTTTAGGGGGCTTTGGTGCCTTGGACATGAGGTGGAACGTTAAGATTTTGCATGAAAGGAGGACTAGCAGTCCGGTTGCACGGGAGAATGTGAAAAGTAAAAACCTGAGAAATCAGTCCGTTTTCGTCATTCGTTATCGAATCGACTTAAAGCCAGATCGTTACATTGGCCGCTTTTCTCTCTGAGACGGTTACATTTATCGTCTGCAAAGCTATGTCGCGTGCTGCGGTATGCGGAGATTCTAAAAGCACCATAGCAGAACACAGAAGAAGCTTCTAATTTGAAGCAGTAGCCAGTAAGAAGCCGTACAATTCAAGTTTTGGTTATCGAAAATTGATTTTTAGCCGGCTTTGGTGCCATAGACATGAGGTGGAACCTTAAGATTATGCATGAAAGGAGGACTAGCAGCCGCGTTGCACGGGAGAATGTGAAAAGGGTTCATATGTAGTAAAAACCTGAGAAATCCGTCCGTTTTCGTCATTTGTTTTGGAATCGACTTAAAGCCAGATCGTCACATTGGCCGCTTTTCTCTCTGAGACGGTTACATTTATCGTCTGCAAAGCTATGTCGCGTGGTGCGGTATGCGGAGACCCTAAAAGCACCATAGTAGAACACAGAAGAAGCTTCTAAGTTGAAGCAATAGCCAGTAAGAAGTAGTACAATTCAAGTTTTAGTTGTCGATTATTCACTTTTTAGACGGCTTTGGTGGCTTGGACATGACCTAGGACCGTAAGATTTTGCATGAAAGGATGATTAGCAGCCGCGTTGCACGGGAGAATGTGATAAAGGGTTCATATGTAGTAAAAACATGAGAAATCCGTCCGTTATCGTCTTTTGTTATCGAATCGACTTAAAGCCAGATCGTCACATTGGCCGCTTTTTTCTCTGAGACGGTTACATTTATCGTCTGCAATGCTATGTCGCGTGCTGCGCCATACGGAGACACTAAAAGCACCATAGTAGAACACAGAAGAAGCTTCTAAGTTGAAGCAATAGCCAGTAAGAAGCAGTACAATTCAAGTATTGTTTATCGATTATTGATTTGTAGCCGGCCTTGGTGCTTTGGACATAAGGTGGAAACTTAAGATTTTGCATGAAAGGAGGACTAGCAGCCCCGTTGCACGGGAGAATGTGCAAAGTAAAAACCTGAGAAATCAGTCCGTTTTCGTCATTTGTTATCGAATCGACTTAAAGCCAGATCGTCACATTGGCCGCTTTTCTCTCTGAGACGGTTACTTTTTTCGTCTGCAAAGCAACGTCGCGTGCTGCGGTATGCGGAGACACTAAAAGCACCATAGTAGAACACATAAGAAGCTTCTATGTTGAAGCAATAGTCAGTAAGAAGCAGTACAATTCAAGTTTTGGTTATCGATTATTGATTTTTAGCCGGCTTTGGTGGCTTGGACATGACCTAGGACCTTAAAATTTTGCATGAAAGGAGGACTTTCAGCCGTGTTGCACGGGAGAATGTGAAAAGTGTTCATATGTAGTAAAAACCTGAGAAATCCGTCCGTTTTCGTCATTTGTTATCGAATCGACTTAAAGCCAGATCGTCACATTGGCCGCTTTTCTCTCTGAGACGGTTACATTTATCGTCTGTAAAGCTATGTCGCGTGCTGCGGTATGCGGAGACACTAAAAGCACCATAGTAGAACACAGAAGAAGCTTCTAAGTTGAAGCAATAGCCAGTAAGAAACAGTACAATTCAAGTTTTGGTTATCGATTATTGATTTTTGGCCGGCTTTAGTGCCTTAGACATAAGGTGGAATCTTAAGATTTTGCATGAAAGGAGGACTAGCAGCCGCGTGGAACGGGAGAATGTGAAAAGCGTTCATATGTAGTAAAAACCTGACAAATCCGTCCGTTTTCGTCATTTGTTATCGAATCGACTTAAAGCCAGATCGTCACATTGGCCGCTCTTCTCTCTGAGACGGATACATTTTTCGTCTGCAAAGCTATGTCGCGTGCTGCGGTATGCGGAGACACTAAAAGCACCATAGTAGAACACAGAAGAATCTTCTAAGTTGAAGCAATAGTAAGTAAGAAGCAGTACAATTCAAGTTTAGGTTATCGATTATTGATTTTTAGGGGGCTTTGGTGCCTTGGACATGAGGTGGAACGTTAAGATTTTGCATGAAAGGAGGACTAGCAGTCCGGTTGCACGGGAGAATGTGAAAAGTAAAAACCTGAGAAATCAGTCCGTTTTCGTCATTCGTTATCGAATCGACTTAAAGCCAGATCGTTACATTGGCCGCTTTTCTCTCTGAGACGGTTACATTTATCGTCTGCAAAGCTATGTCGCGTGCTGCGGTATGCGGAGATTCTAAAAGCACCATAGCAGAACACAGAAGAAGCTTCTATTTTGAAGCAATAGCCAGTAAGAAGCCGTACAATTCAAGTTTTGGTTATCGAAAATTGATTTTTAGCCGGCTTTGGTGCCATAGACATGAGGTGGAACCTTAAGATTATGCATGAAAGGAGGACTAGCAGCCGCGTTGCACGGGAGAATGTGAAAAGGGTTCATATGTAGTAAAAACCTGAGAAATCCGTCCGTTTTCGTCATTTGTTTTGGAATCGACTTAAAGCCAGATCGTCACATTGGCCGCTCTTCTCTCTGAATCGGTTACATTTATCGTATGCAAAGCTATGTCGCGTGCTGCGGTATACGGAGACACTAATAGCACCATAGTAGAACACAGAATAAGCTTCTAAGTTGAAGCAATAGCCAGTAAGAAGTAGTACAATTCAAGTTTTAGTTGTCGATTATTCACTTTTTAGCCAGCTTTGGTGGCTTGGACATAACCTAGGACCATAAGATTTTGCATGAAAGGAGGACTAGCAGCCGCGTTGCACGGGAGAATGTGATAAAGGGTTCATATGTAGTAAAAACCTGAGAAATCCGTCCGTTATCGTCATTCGTTATCGAATCGACTTAAAGCCAGATCGTCACATTGGCCGCTTTTCTCTCTGAGACGGATACATTTATCGTCTGCAAAGCTATGTCGCGTGGTGCGGTATGCGGAGACCCTAAAAGCACCATAGTAGAACACAGAAGAAGCTTCTAAGTTGAAGCAATAGCCAGTAAGAAGTAGTACAATTCAAGTTTTAGTTGTCGATTATTCACTTTTTAGACGGCATTGGTGGCTTGGACATGACCTAGGACCGTAAGATTTTGCATGAAAGGATGATTAGCAGCCGCGTTGCACGGGAGAATGTGATAAAGGGTTCATATGTAGTAAAAACATGAGAAATCCGTCCGTTATCGTCTTTTGTTATCGAATCGACTTAAAGCCAGATCGTCACATTGGCCGCTTTTTTCTCTGAGACGGTTACATTTTTCGTCTGCAATGCTATGTCGCGTGCTGCGCCATACGGAGACACTAAAAGCACCATAGTAGAACACAGAAGAAGCTTCTAAGTTGAAGCAATAGCCAGTAAGAAGCAGTACAATTCAAGTTTTGTTTATCGATTATTGATTTGTAGCCGGCCTTGGTGCTTTGGACATAAGGTGGAAGCTTAAGATTTTGCATGAAAGGAGGACTAGCAGCCCCGTTGCACGGGAGAATGTGAAAAGTAAAAACCTGAGAAATCAGTCCGTTTTCGTCATTTGTTATCGAATCGACTTAAAGCCAGATCGTCACATTGGCCGCTTTTCTCTCTGAGACGGTTACATTTATCGTCTGCAAAGCTATGTCCCGTGCTGCGGTATGCGGAGACTCTAAAAGCATCATAGTAGAACACAGAAGATGCTTCTAAGTTGAAGGAATCGCCAGTAAGAAGCAGTACAATTCAAGTTTTGGTTATCGATTATTGATTTTTGCCGACTTTGGTGCCTTGGACATGAGGTAGAATCCTTAAGATTTTGCATGAAAGGAGGACTAGCAGCCGCGTTGCACGGGAGAATGAGAAAAGGTTTCATGTGTAGTAAAAACCTGAGAAATCCGTCCGTTTTCGTCATTTGTTATCGAATCGACTTAAAGCCAGATCGTCACATTGGCCGCTTTTCTCTCTGAGACGGTTACATTTATCGTCTGCAAAGCTATGTCGCGTGCTGCGGTATGCGGAAACTCTAAAAGCACCATAGTAGAACACATAAGAAGCTTTTAAGCTGAAGCAATAGTCAGTAAGAAGCAGTACAATTCAAGTTTTGGTTATCGATTATTGATTTTTAGCCGGCTTTGGTGGCTTGGACATGACCTAGGACGTTAAGATTTTGCCTGAAAGGAGGATTAGAAGCCGCGTTGCACGGGAGAATATGAAATGGGTTCATATGTAGTAAAAACCTGAGAAATCCGTCCGTTTTCGTCATTTGTTATCGAATCGACTTAAAGCCAGATCGTCACATTGGCCGCTTTTCTCTCTGAGACGGTTACATTTTTCGTCTGCAAAGCTATGTCGCGTGCTGCGGTATGCGGAGACACTAAAAGCACCATAGTACAACACAGAAGAATCTTCTAAGTTGAAGCAATAGCCAGTAAGAAGCAGTACAATTCAAGTTTGGTCATCGATTATTGATTTTTAGGGGGCTTTGGTGCCTTGGACATGAGGTGGAACGTTAAGATTTTGCATGAAAGGGGGACTAGCAGCCCCGTTGCACGGGAGAATGTGAAAAGTAAAAACCTGAGAAATCAGTCCGTTTTCGTCATTTGTTATCGAATCGACTTAAAGCCAGATCGTCACATTGGCCGCTCTTCTCCCTGAGACGGTTACATTTTTCGTCTGCAAAGCTATGTCGCGTGCTGCGGTATGCGGAGACACTAAAAGCACCATAGTAGAACACAGAAGAATCTTCTAAGTTGAAGCAATAGCCAGTAAGAGTCAGTACAATTCAAGTTTCTGTTATCGATTATTGATTTTTAGGGGGCTTTGGTGCCTTGGACATGAGGTAGAACGTTAAGATTTTGCATGAAAGGAGGACTAGCAGCCGCGTGGAACGGGAGAATGTGAAAAGTAAAAACCAGAGAAATCAGTCCGTTTTCGTCATTTGTTATCGAATCGACTTAAAGCCAGATCGTCACATTGGCCGCTCTTCTCTCTGAGACGGTTACATTTTTCGTCTGCAAAGCTATGTCCCGTGCTGCGGTATGCGGAGACTCTAAAAGCACCATAGTTGAACACAGAAGAAGCTTCTAAGTTGAAGTAATAGCCAGTAAGAAGTAGTACAATTCAAGTTTTAGTTGTCGATAACTCACTTTTTAGCCGGCTTTGGTGGCTTGGACATGACCTAGGACCTTAAGATTTTACATGAAAGGAGGACTTGCAGCCGTGTTGCACGGGAGAATGTGAAAAGTGTTCATATGTAGTAAAAACCTGAGAAATCCCTCCGTTTTCGTCATTTGTTACCGAATCGACTTAAAGCCAGATCGTCACATTGGCCGCTTTTCTCTCTGAGACGGTTACATTTACCGTCTGCAAAGCTATGTCGCGTGGTGCGGTATGCGGAGACACTAAAAGCACCATAGTAGAACACAGAAGAAGCTTCTAAGTTGAAGCAATAGCGAGTAAGAAGTAGTACAATTCAAGTTTTAGTTGACGAGTATTCACATTTTAGCCGGCTTTGGTGGCTTGGACATGACCTAGGACCTTAGGATTATCCCTGAAAGTAGGACTAGAAGCCGCGTTGCACGGGAGAATATGAAAAGGGTTCATATGTAGTAAAAGCCTGAGAAATCCGTCCGTTTTCGTCATTTGTTATCGAATCGACTTAAAGCCAGATCGTCACATTGGCCGCTTTTCTCTCTGAGACGGATACATTTTTCGTCTTCAAAGCTATGTCGCGTGCTGCGGTATGCGGAGACACTAAAAGCACCATAGTAGAACACAGAAGAATCTTCTAAGTTGAAGCAATAGCCAGTAAGAAGCAGTACAATTCAAGTTTTGGTTATCGATTATTGATTTTTAGGGGGTTTTGGTGCCTTGGACATGAGGTGGAACGTTAAGATTTTGCATGAAAGGAGGACTAGCAGCCCCGTTGCACGGGAGAATGTGAAAAGTAAAAACCTGAGAAATCAGTCCGTTTTCGTCATTTGTTATCGAATCGACTTAAAGCCAGATCGTCACATTGGCCGCTTTTCTCTCTGAGACGGTTACATTTATCGTCTGCAAAGCTATGTCGCGTGCTGCGGTATGCGGAGATTCTAAAAGCACCATAGCAGAACACAGAAGAAGCTTCTAATTTGAAGCAATAGCCAGTAAGAAGCCGTACAATTCAAGTTTTGGTTATCGAAAATTGATTTTTAGCCGGCTTTGGTGCCATGGACATGAGGTGGAACCTTAAGATTATGCATGAAAGGAGGACTAGCAGCCGCGTTGCACGGGAGAATGTGAAGAGGGTACATATCTAGTAAAAACCTGAGAAATCCGTCCGTTTTCGTCATTTGTTATCGAATCGACTTAAAGCCAGATCGTCACATTGGCCGCTTTTCTCTCTGAGACGGTTACATTTATCGTCTGCAAAGCTATGTCGCGTGCTGCGGTATGCGGAGACACTAAAAGCACTATAGTAGAACACAGAAGAAGCTTCTAAGTTGAAGCAATAGCCAGTAAGAAGCATTACAATTCAAGTTTTGGTTATCGATTATTGATTTTTGGCCGGCTTTGGTGCCTTGGACATAAGGCGGAATCTTAAGATTTTGCATGAAAGGAGGACTAGCAGCCGCGTTGCACGGGAGAATGTGAAAAGGGTTCATATGTAGTAAAAACCTGAGAAATCCGTCCGTTTTCGTCATTTGTTATGGAATCGACTTAAAGCCAAATCGTCACATTGGCCGCTCTTCTCTCTGAATCGGATACATTTATCGTCTGCAAAGCTATGTCGCGTGCTGCGGTATACGGAGACACTAAAAGCACCATAGTAGAACACAGAAGAAGCTTCTAAGTTGAAGCAATAGCCAGTAAGAAGTAGTACAATTCAAGTTTTAGTTGTCGATTATTCACTTTTTAGCCAGCTTTGGTGGCTTGGACATAACCTAGGACCTTAAGATTTTGCATGAAAGGAGGACTAGCAGCCGCGTTGCACGGGAGAATGTGATAAAGGGTTCATATGTAGTAAAAACCTGATAAATCCGTCCGTTATCGTCATTTGTTATCGAATCGACTTAAAGCCAGATCGTCACATTGGCCGCTTTTCTCTCTGAGACCGTTACATTTATCTTCTGCAAAGCTATGTCGCGTGCTGCGGTATGCAGAGACACTAATTGCACCATAGTAGAACACAGAAGAAGCTTCTAAGTTGAAGTAATAGCCAGTAAGATGTAGTACAATTCAAGTTTTAATGGTCGATTACTCACTTTTTAGCCGGCTTTGGTGGCTTGGACATGACCTAGGACCTTAAGATTTTACATGAAAAGAGGACTTGCAGCCGTGTTGCACGGGAGAATGTGAAAAGTGTTCATATGTAGTAAAAACCTGAGAAATCCGTCCGTTTTCGTCATTTGTTACCGAATCGACTTAAAGCCAGATCGTCACATTGGCCGCTTTTCTCTCTGAGACGGTTACATTTATCGTCTGCAAAGCTATGTCGCGTGGTGCGGTATGCGGAGACACTAAAAGCACCATAGTAGAACACAGAAGAAGCTTCTAAGTTGAAGCAATAGCCAGTAAGAAGTAGTACAATTCAAGTTTTAGTTGTCGATTATTCACTTTTTAGCCGGCTTTGGTGGCTTGGACATGACCTAGGACCTTAAGATTTTGCATGAAAGGAGGACTAGCAGCCGCGTTGCACGGGAGAATGTGATAAAGGGTTCATATGTAGTAAAAACATGAGAAATCCGTCCGTTATCGTCTTTTGTTATCGAATCGACTTAAAGCCAGATCGTCACATTGGCCGCTTTTCTCTCTGAGACGGTTACATTTTTCGTCTGCAAAGCTATGTCGCGTGCTGCGGTATGCGGAGACACTAAAAGCACCATAGTAGATCACAGAAGAAGCTTCTAAGTTGAAGCAATAGCCAGTAAGAAGCAGTACAATTCAAGTTTTGTTTATCGATTATTGATTTTTAGCCGGCCTTGGTGCTTTGGACATAAAGTGGAACCTTAAGATTTTGCATGAAAGGAGGACTAGCAGCCCCGTTGCACGGGAGAATGTGAAAAGTAAAAACCTGAGAAATCAGTCCGTTTTCGTCATATGTTATCGAATCGACTTAAAGCCAGATCGTCACATTGGCCGCTTTTCTCTCTGAGACGGTTACATTTATCGTCTACAAAGCTACGTCGCGTGCTGCGGTATGCGGAGACACTAAAAGCACCATAGTAGAACACAGAAGAAGTTTCTAAGTTGAAGTAATAGCCAGTAAGAAGTAGTACAACTCAAGTTTTAGTTGTCGATTATTCACTTTTTAGCCGGGTTTGGTGGCTTGGACGTGACCTAGGACCTTAAGATTTTGCATGAAAGGAGGACTAGCAGCCGTGTTGCACGGGAGAATGTGAAAAGTGTTGATATGTAGTAAAAACCTGAGAAATCCGTTCGTTTTCGTCATTTGTTATCGAAACGACTTAAAGCCAGATCGTCACATTGGCCGCTTTTCTCTCTGAGACGGTTACATTTGTCGTCTGCAAAGCTATGTCTCGTGCTGCGGTATGCGGAGACACTAAAAGCACCATAGTAGAACACAGAAGAATCTTCTAAGTTGAAGTAATAGCCAGTAAGAGGTAGTACAATACAAGTTTTAGTTGTCGATTATTCACTTATAAGCCGGCTTTGGTGGCTTGGACATGGCCTAGGACCTTAAGATTTTGCATGAAAGGAGGACTAGCAGCCGCGTTGCACGGGAGAATGTGATAAAGGGTTCATATGTAGTAAAAACCTGAGAAATCCGTCCGTTTTCGTCATTTGTTACTGAATCGACTTAAAGCCAGATCGTCACATTGGCCGCTTTTCTCTCTGAGACGGTTACATTTATCGTCTGCAAAGCTATGTCACGTGCTGCGGTATGCGGAGACTCAAAAAGCACCATAGTAGAGCACACAAGAAGCTTCTAAGTTGAAGCAATAGCCAGTAAGAAGCAGCACAATTCAAGTTTTGGTTATCGAATATTGATTTTTAGGGGGCTTTAGTGCCATGGACATGAGGTGGAACCTTAAGATTTTGCATGAAAGGAGGACTAGCAGCCGCGTACCACGGTAGAATGTGAAAAGTGTTCAAATATAATAAACACCTGAGAAATCCGTCCGTTTTCGTCATTTGTTATCGAATCGACTTAAAGCCAGATCGTCACATTGGCCGCTTTTCTCTCTGAGACGGTTACATTTATCGTCTGCAAAGCTACGTTGCGTGCTGCGGTATGCGGAGACACTAAAAGCACCATAGTAGAACACAGAAGAAGCTTCTAAGTTGAAGCAATAGCCAGTAAGAAGTAGTACAATTCAAGTTTTAGTTGTCGATTATTCACTTTTTAGCCGGCTTTGGTGGCTTGGACATGACCTAGGACCTTAAGATTTTGCATGAAAGGAGGACTAACAGCCCCGTTGCACGGGAGAATGTGAAAAGTAAAAACCTGAGATATCAGTCCGTTTTCGTCATTTGTTATCGAATCGACTTAAAGCCAGATCGTCACATTGGCCGCTTTTCTCTCTGAGACGGTTACATTTATCGTCTGCAAAGCTATGTCCCGTGCTGCGGTATGCGGAGACTCTAAAACCATCATAGTAGAACACAGAAGAAGCTTCTAAGTTGAAGGAATCGCCAGTAAGAAGCAGTACAATTCAAGTTTTGGTTATCGATTATTGATTTTTAGCCGACTTTGGTGCCTTGGACATGAGGTAGAATCCTTAAGATTTTGCATGAAAGGAGGACTAGCAGCCGCGTTGCACGGGAGAATGAGAAAAGGTTTCATGTGTAGTAAAAACCTGAGAAATCCGTCCGTTTTCGTCATTTGTTGTCGAATCGACTTAAAGCCAGATCGTCACATTGGCCGCTTTTCTCTCTGAGACGGTTACATTTATCGTCTGCAAAGCTATGTCGCGTGCTGCGGTATGCGGAAACTCTAAAAGCACCATAGTAGAACACATAACAAGCTTCTAAGCTGAAGCAATAGTCAGTAAGAAGCAGTACAATTCAAGTTTTGGTTATCGATTATTGATTTTTAGCCGGCTTTGGTGGCTTGGACATGACCTAGGACGTTAAGATTTTGCCTGAAAGGAGGATTAGAAGCCGCGTTGCACGGGAGAATATGAAAAGGGTTCATATGTAGTAAAAACCTGAGAAATCCGTCCGTTTTCGTCATTTGTTATCGAATCGACTTAAAGCCAGATCGTCACATTGGCCGCTTTTCTCTCTGAGACGGTTACATTTTTCGTCTGCAAAGCTATGTCGCGTGCTGCGGTATGCGGAGACACTAAAAGCACCATAGTAGAACACAGAAGAATCTTCTAAGTTGAAGCAATAGCCAGTAAGAGTCAGTACAATTCAAGTTTCTGTTATCGATTATTGATTTTTAGGGGGCTTTGGTGCCTTGGACATGAGGTAGAACGTTAAGATTTTGCATGAAAGGAGGACTAGCAGCCGCGTGGAACGGGAGAATGTGAAAAGTAAAAACCAGAGAAATCAGTCCGTTTTCGTCATTTGTTATCGAATCGACTTAAAGCCAGATCGTCACATTGGCCGCTCTTCTCTCTGAGACGGTTACATTTTTCGTCTGCAAAGCTATGTCCCGTGCTGCGGTATGCGGAGACTCTAAAAGCACCATAGTTGAACACAGAAGAAGCTTCTAAGTTGAAGTAATAGCCAGTAAGAAGTAGTACAATTCAAGTTTTAGTTGTCGATTACTCACTTTTTAGCTGGCTTTGGTGGCTTGGACATGACCTAGGACCTTACGATGTTACATGAAAGGAGGACTTGCAGCCGTGTTGCACGGGAGAATGTGAAAAGTGTTCATATGTAGTAAAAACCTGAGAAATCCCTCCGTTTTCGTCATTTGTTACCGAATCGACTTAAAGCCAGATCGTCACATTGGCCGCTTTTCTCTCTGAGACGGTTACATTTACCGTCTGCAAAGCTATGTCGCGTGGTGCGGTATGCGGAGACACTAAAAGCACCATAGTAGAACACAGAAGAAGCTTCTAAGTTGAAGCAATAGCGAGTAAGAAGTAGTACAATTCAAGTTTTAGTTGACGAGTATTCACATTTTAGCCGGCTTTGGTGGCTTGGACATGACCTAGGACCTTAGGATTATCCCTGAAAGTAGGACTAGAAGCCGCGTTGCACGGGAGAATATGAAAAGGGTTCATATGTAGTAAAAGCCTGAGAAATCCGTCCGTTTTCGTCATTTGTTATCGAATCGACTTAAAGCCAGATCGTCACATTGGCCGCTTTTCTCTCTGAGACGGATACATTTTTCGCCTTCAAAGCTATGTCGCGTGCTGCGGTATGCGGAGACACTAAAAGCACCATAGTAGAACACAGAATAAGCTTCTATGTTGAAGTAATAGCCAGTAAGAAGTAGTACAATTCAAGTTTATATTATCGATTATTCACTTTTAGCCGGCTTTGGTGGCTTGGATAAGACCTAGGACCTTAAGATTTTGCATGAAAGGAGGACTAGCAGCCGCGTTGCACGGGAGAATGTGAAAAGTGTTCATATGGTGTAAAAACCTGAGAAATCCGTCCGTTATCGTCATTTGTTATCGAATCGACTTAAAGCGAGATCGTCACATTGGCCGCTTTTCTCTCTGAGACGGTTACATTTTTCGTCTGCAAAGCTATGTCCCGTGCTGCGGTATGCGGAGACTCTAAAAGCACCACAGTTGAACACAGAAGAAGCTTCTAAGTTGAAGCAATAGCCAGTAAGAAGCAGTACAATTCAAGTTTTGGTTAACGATTATTGATTTTTAGGGGGTTTTGGTGCCTTGGACATGAGGTGGAACGTTAAGATTTTGCATGAAAGGAGGACTAGCAGCCCCGTTGCACGGGAGAATGTGAAAAGTAAAAACCTGAGAAATCAGTCCGTTTTCGTCATTTGTTATCGTATCGACTTAAAGCCAGATCGTCACATTGGCCGCTTTTCTCTCTGAGACGGTTACATTTATCGTCTGCAAAGCTATGTCGCGTGCTGCGGTATGCGGAGATTCTAAAAGCACCATAGCAGAACACAGAAGAAGCTTCTAATTTGAAGCAATAGCCAGTAAGAAGCCGTACAATTCAAGTTTTGGTTATCGAAAATTGATTTTTAGCCGGCTTTGGTGCCATGGACATGAGGTGGAACCTTAAGATTATGCATGAAAGGAGGACTAGCAGCCGCGTTGCACGGGAGAATGTGAAAAGGGTTCATATCTAGTAAAAACCTGAGAAATCCGTCCGTTTTCGTCATTTGTTATGGAATCGACTTAAAGCCAAATCGTCACATTGGCCGCTCTTCTCTCTGAATCGGTTACATTTATCGTCTGCAAAGCTATGTCGCGTGCTGCGGTATACGGAGACACTATAAGCACCATAGTAGAACACAGAAGAAGCTTCTAAGTTGAAGCAATAGCCAGTAAGAAGTAGTACAATTCAAGTTTTAGTTGTCGATTATTCACTTTTTAGCCAGCTTTGGTGGCTTGGACATAACCTAGGACCTTAAGATTTTGCATGAAAGGAGGACTAGCAGCCGGGTTGCACGGGAGAATGTGATAAAGGGTTCATATGTAGTAAAAACCTGAGAAATCCGTCCGTTTTCGTCATTTGTTATCGAATTGACTTAAAGCCAGATCGTCACATTGGCCGCTTTTCTCTCTGGGACCATTACATTTATCGTCTGCAAAGCTATGTCGCGTGCTGCGGTATGCAGAGACACTAAATGCACCATAGTAGAACACAGAAGAAGCTTCTAAGTTGAAGTAATAGCCAGTAAGAAGTAGTACAATTCAAGTTTTAATGGTCGATTACTCACTTTTTAGCCGGCTTTGGTGGCTTGGACATGACCTAGGACCTTAAGATTTTACATGAAAGGAGGACTTGCAGCCGTGTTGCACGGGAGAATGTGAAAAGTGTTCATATGTAGTAAAAACCTGAGAAATCCGTCCGTTTTCGTCATTTGTTACCGAATCGACTTAAAGCCAGATCGTCACATTGGCCGCTTTTCTCTCTGAGACGGTTACAATTATCGTCTGCAAAGCTATGTCGCGTGGTGCGGTATGCGGAGACACTAAAAGCACCATAGTAGAACACAGAAGAAGCTTCTAAGTTGAAGCAATAGCCAGTAAGAAGTAATACAATTCAAGTTTTAGTTGTCGATTATTCACTTTTTAGCCGGCTTTGGTGGCTTGGACATGACCTAGGACCTTAAGATTTTGCATGAAAGGAGGACTAGCAGCCGCGTTGCACGGGAGAATGTGATAAAGGGTTCATATGTAGTAAAAACATAAGAAATCCGTCCGTTATCGTCTTTTGTTATCGAATCGACTTAAAGCCAGATCGTCACATTGGCCGCTTTTCTCTCTGAGACGGTTACATTTTTCGTCTGCAAAGCTATGTCGCGTGCTGCGGTATGCGGAGACACTAAAAGCACCATAGTAGATCACAGAAGAAGCTTCTAAGTTGAAGCAATAGCCAGTAAGAAGCAGTACAATTCAAGTTTTGTTTATCGATTATTGATTTTTAGCCGGCCTTGGTGCTTTGGACATAAAGTGGAACCTTAAGATTTTGCATGAAAGGAGGACTAGCAGCCCCGTTGCACGGGAGAATGTGAAAAGTAAAAACCTGAGAAATCAGTCCGTTTTCGTCAAATGTTATCGAATCGACTTAAAGCCAGATCGTCACATTGGCCGCTTTTCTCTCTGAGACGGATACAATTATAGTCTGCAAAGCTATGTCGCGTGCTGCGGTATGCGTAAACTCTAAAAGCACCATAGTAGAACACATAAGAAGCTTCTAAGTTGAAGCAATAGTCAGTAAGAAGCATTACAATTCAAGTTTTGGTTATCGATTATTGATTTTTAGCCGGCTTTGGTGGCTTGGACATGACCTAGGACGTTAAGATTTTGCATGAAAGGAGGACTAGCAGCCGCGTTGCACGGGAGAATGTGAAAAGGGTTCATATGTAGTAAAAACCTGAAAAATCCGTCCGTTTTCGTCATTTGTTATCGAAACGACTTAAAGCCAGATCGTCACATTGGCCGCTTTTCTCTCTGAGACGGTTACATTTATCGTCTGCAAAGCTACGTTGCGTGCTGCGGTATGCGGAGACACTAAAAGAACCATAGTAGAACACAGAAGAAGTTTCTAAGTTGAAGTAATAGCCAGTAAGAAGTAGTACAACTCAAGTTTTAATTGTCGATTATTCACTTTTTAGCCGGGTTTGGTGCCTTGGACATGACCTAGGACCTTAAGATTTTGCATGAAAGGAGGACTAGCAGCCGCGTTGCACGGGAGAATGTGAAAAGTGTTGATATGTAGTAAAAACCTGAGAAATCCGTCCGTTTTCGTCATTTGTTATCGAATCGACTTAAAGCCAGATCGTCACATTGGCCGCTTTTCTCTCAGAGACGGTTACATTTGTCGTCTGCAAAGCTATGTCTCGTGCTGCGGTATGCGTAGACACTAAAAGCACCATAGTAGAAAACAGAAGAAGCTTCTAAGTTGAAGCAATAGCCAGTAAGAAGTAGTACAATTGAAGTTTTAGTTGTCGATTATTCAATTATAAGCCGGCTTTGGTGGCTTGGACATGACCTAGGACCTTAAGATTTTGCATGAAAGGAGGACTAGCAGCCGCGTTGCACGGGAGAATGTGATAAAGGGTTCATATGTAGTAAAAACCTGAGAAATCCGTCCGTTTTCGTCATTTGTTACTGAATCGACTTACAGCCAGATCGTCACATTGGCCGCTTTTCCCTCTGAGACGGTTACATTTATCGTCTGCAAAGCTATGTCGCATGCTGCGGAATGCGGAAACACTAAAAGCACCATAGTAGAACACAGAAGAATCTTCTAAGTTGAAGCAATAGTCAGTAAGAAGCAGTACAATTCAAGTTTTGGTTATCGATTATTGATTTTTAGCCGGCTTTGGAGCCTTGGACATGAGGTGGAACCTTAAGACTTTGCATGAAAGGAGGACTAGCAGCCGCGTTGCATGGGAGAATGAGAAAAGGGTTCATATGTAGTAAAAACCTAAGAAATCCGTCCGTTTTCGTCATTTGTTATCGAATCGACTTAAAGCCAGATCGTCACATTGGCCACTCTTCTTTCTGAATCGGTTACATTTATCGTCTGCAAAGCTATGTCGCGTGCTGCGGTATGCGGAGACACTAAAAGCACCATAGTAGAACACAGAAGAAGCTTCTAAGTTGAAGCAATAACCAGTAATAAGCAGTACAATTCAAGTTTTGGTTATCGATTATTGATTTTTAGGAGGCTCTGGTGCCTTGGACATGATGTGGAACATTAAGATTCTGCATGAAAAGAGGATTAGCAGCCGAGTTGCACGGGAATATGTGAAAAGTGTTCATATGTAGTAAAAACCTGAGAAATCCGTCCATTTTCGTCATTTGTTATCGAATCGACTTAAAGCCAGATCGTCACATTGGCCGCTTTTCTCTCTGAGACGGTTACATTTATCGTCTGCAAAGCTATGTCGCGTGGTGCGGTATGCGGAGACACTAAAAGCACCATAGTAGAACACAGAAGAAGCTTCTAAGTTGAAGCAATAGCCAGTAAGAAGTAGTACAATTCAAGTTTTAGTTGTCGATTATTCACTTTTTAGCCGGCTTTGGTGGCTTAGACATGACCTAGGACCTTAAGATTTTGCATGAAAGGATGACTAGCAGCCGCGTTGCACGGGAGAATGTGATAAAGGGTTCATATGTAGTAAAAACATGAGAAATCCGTCCGTAATCGTCTTTTGTTATCGAATCGACTTAAAGCCAGATCGTCACATTGGCCGCTCTTCTCTCTGACACGGTTACATTTTTCGTCTGCAAGGCTATGTCGCGTGCTGCGGTATGCGGAGACACTAAAAGCACCATAGTAGATCACAGAAGAAGCTTCTAAGTTGAAGCAATAGCCAGTAAGAAGCAGTACAATTCAAGTTTTGTTTATCGATTATTGATTTTTAGCCGGCCTTGGTGCTTTGGACATAAAGTGGAACCTTAAGATTTTGCATGAAAGGAGGACTAGCAGCCCCGTTGCACGGGAGAATGTGAACAGTAAAAACCTGAGAAATCAGTCCGTTTTCGTCATATGTTATCGAATCGACTTAAAGCCAGATCGTCACATTGGCCGCTTTTCTCTCTGAGACGGTTACATTTATCGTCTGCAAAGCTATGTCCCGTGCTGCGGTATGCGGAGACTATAAAAGCACCATATTAGAACACAGAAGAAGCTTCTAAGTTGAAGGAATCGCCAGTAAAAAGCAGTACTATTCAAGTTTTGGTTATCGATTATTGATTTTTAGCCGACTTTGGTGCCTTGGACATGAGGTGGAACCTTAAGATTTTGCATGAAAGGAGGACTAGCAGCCGCGTTGCACGGGAGATTGAGAAATGGTTTCACATGTAGTAAAACCTGAGAAAGCCGTCCGTTTTCGTCATTTGTTATCGAATCGACTTATAGCCAGATCGTCACATTGGCCGCTTTTCTCACTGAGACGGATACATTTATAGTCTGCAAAGCTATGTCGCGTGCTGCGGTATGCGTAAACTCTAAAAGCACCATAGTAGAACACATAAGAAGCTTCTAAGTTGAAGCAATAGTCAGTAAGAAGCAGTACAATTCAAGTTTTGGTTATCGATTATTGATTTTTAGCCGGCTTTGGTGGCTTGGACATGACCTAGGACGTAAAGATTTTGCATGAAAGGAGGACTAGCAGCCGCGTTGCACGGGAGAATGTGAAATGGGTTCATATGTAGTAAAAACCTGAAAAATCCGTCCGTTTTCGTCATTTGTTATCGAATCGACTTAAAGCCAGATCGTCACATTGGCCGCTTTTCTCTCTGAGACGGTTACATTTATCGTCTGCAAAGCTACGTTGCGTGCTGCGGTATGCGGAGACACTAAAAGCACCATAGTAGAACACAGAAGAAGCTTCTAAGTTGAAGCAATTGCCAGTAAGAAGTAGTACAATTGAAGTTTTAGTTGTCGATTATTCACTTTTTAGCCGGCTTTGGTGGCTTGGACATGACCTAGGACCTTAAGATTTTGCATGAAAAGAGGACTAGCAGCCGCGTTGCAAGGGAGAATGAGAAAAGGGTTCATATGTAGTAAAAACCTAAGAAATCCGTCCGTTTTCGTCATTTGTTATCGAATCGACTTAAAGCCAGATCGTCACATTGGCCACTCTTCTTTCTGAATCGGTTACATTTATCGTCTGCAAAGCTATGTCGCGTGCTGCGGTATGCGGAAACTCTAAAAGCACCATAGTAGAACACATAAGAAGCTTCTAAGATTAAGCAATAGCCAGTAAGAAGCAGTACAATTCAAGTTTTGGTTATCGATTATTGATTTTTAGCCGGCCTTGGTGCTTTGGACATTAGGTGGAACCTTACGATTTTGCATGAAAGGAGGAATAGCAGCCGCGGTGCACGGGAGAATGTGAAAAGTGTTCATATGTAGTAAAAACCTGAGAAATCCGTCCGTTTTCGTCATTTGTTATCGAATCGACTTAAAGCCAGATCGTCACATTGGCCGCTTTTCTCTCTGAGACGGTTTCATTTATGGTCTGCAAAGCTATGTCGCGTGCTGCGGTATGCGGAGACACTAAAAGCACCATAGTAGAACACAGAAGAAGCTTCTACGTTGAAGCAATAGCCAGTAAGAAGTAGTACAATTTAAGTTTTAGTTGTCAATTATTCACTTTTTTAGCCGGCTTTGGTGGCTTGGACATGACCTAGGACCTTAAGATTTTGCATGAAAGGAGGACTAGCAGCCCCGTTGCACGGGAGAATGTAAAAAGTGTTCATATGTAGTAAAAACCTGATAAATCCGTCCATTTTCGTCATTTGTTATCGAATCGACTTAAAGCCAGATCGTCACGTTGGCCGCTTTTCTCTCTGAGACGGTTACATTTATCGTCTGCAAAGATATGTCGCGTGCTGCGGTACGCAGAAACAATAAAAGCGTCATAGTAGAACACAGAAGAAACTTCTAAGTTGAAGCAATAGTCAGTAAGAAGCAGTAAAATTCTTGTTTAGTTTATCGATTATTGATTTTTAGCCGGCTTTGGTGTATTGGACATGAGGTGGAACCTTAAGATTTCGCATGAAAGGAGGACTGGCAGCCGCGTTGCACGGGAGAATGTGAAAAGTGTTCATATGTAGTAAACACCTGAGAAATCCGTCCGTGTTCGTCATTTGTTATCGAATCGACTTAAAGCCAGATCGTCACATTGGCCGCTTTTCTCTCTGAGACGGTTACATTTATCGTCTGCATAGCTATGTCTCGTGCTGCGGTATGCGGAGACACTAAAATCACCATATTAGAACACAGATGAAGCTTTTAAGTTGAAGCAATAGCCAGTAAGAAGCAGTACAATTCAAGTTTTTGTTATCGATTATTGATTTTAGGCGGCTTTGTTGCTTTGGACATGAGGTGGAACATTAAGATTTTGCATGAAAGGAGGACTAGCAGCCGCGTTGCACGGGAGAATGTGAAAAGTGTTCATATGTAGTAAAAACCTGAGAAATCCGTCTGTTTTCGTAATTTGTTATCGAATCGACTTAAAGCCAGATCGTCACATTGGCCGCTTTTCTCTCTGAGACGGTTACATTTTTCGTCTGCAAAGCTATGTCGCGTGCTGCGGTATGCGGAGACCCCAAATGCACCATAGTAGAACACAGAAGAATCTTCTAAGTTGAAGCAATAGCCAGTAAGAAGCAGTACAATTCAAGTTTGGGTAATCGATTATTAATCTTTTGCCGGCTTTGGTGCCTTGGACATAAGGTGGAATCTTAAGATTTTGCATGAAAGGAGGACTAGCAGCCACGTTGCACGGGAGAATGTAAAATGGGTTCATATGTAGTAAAAACGTGAGAAATCAGTCCGTTTTCGTCATTTGCTATCGAATCGACTTAAAGCCAGATCGTCACATTGGCCGCTTTTCTCTCTGAGACGGTTACATTTATCGTCTGCAAAGCTATGTCGCATGCTGCGGTATGCGGAGACACTAAAAGTACCATAGTAGAACACAGAAAAATCTTCTAAGTTGAAGCAATAGCCAGTAAGAAGCAGTACAATTTAAGTTTTGGTTATCCATTATCGATTTTTAGCCGACTTTGGTGCCTTGGACATGAGGTGGAACATTAAGATTTTGCATGAAAGGAGGACTAGCAGCCGCGTTGCACGGCAGAATGTGAAAAGTGTTCGTATGTAGTAAAAACCTGAGAAATCCGTCCGTTTTCGTCATTTGTTATCGAATCGACTTAAAGCCAGATCGTCACATTGGCCGCTTTTCTCTCTGAGACGGTTACATTTATAGTCTGCAAAGCTATGTCGCGTGCTGCGGTATGCGGAGACACTAAATGCACCATAGTAGAACACAAAAGAAGCTTCTAAGTTGAAGCAATAGCCAGTAAGAAGCTGTACAATTCAAGTTTTGGTTGTCGATTATTGATTTTTAGCCGGCCGTGGTGCTTTGGACATGAGGTGGAACCTTAAGATTTTGCATGAAAGGAGGACTAGCAGCCCCGTTTCACGGGAGAATGTGAAAAGTAAAAACCTAAGAAATCAGTCCGTTTTCGTCATTTGTTATCGAATCGACTTAAAGCCTGATCGTCACATTGGCCGCTTTTCTCTCTGAGACGGTCACATTTATCGTCTCCAAAGCTATGTCGCCTGCTGCGGTATGCGGAGACTCTAAAAGCACCATAGTAGAACACAGAAAAATCTTCTAAGTTGAAGCAATAGCCAGTAAGAAGCAGTACAATTCAAGTTTTGGTTATCGATTATTAATTTTTTGCCGGCTTTGGTGTCTTGGACATGAGGTGGAACATTAAGATTTTGCATGAAAGGAGGACTAGCAGCCGCGTTGCAAGGGAGAATTTGAAAAGTGTTCATATGTAGTAAAAAGCTGAGAAATCCGTCCGGTTTCGTCATTTGTTATCGAATCGACTTAAAGCCAGATCGTCACATTGGCCGCTTTTCTCTCTGAGACGGTTACATTTATCGTCTGCATAGCTATGTCTCGTGCTGCGGTATGCGGAGACACTAAAAGCACCATATTAGAACACAGATGAAGCTTTTAAGTTGAAGCAATAGCCAGTAAGAAGCAGTACAATTCAAGTTTTGGTTATCGATTATTAATTTTAGGCGGCTTTGGTGCCTTGGACATGAGGTGGAACATTAAGATTTTGCATGAAAGGAGGACTAGCAGCCGCGTTGCAGGGGAGAATGTGAAAAGGGTTCATATGTAGTAAAAACCTGAGAAATCCGTCCGTTTTCGTCATTTGTTATCGAATCGACTTAAAGCCAGATCGTCACATTGGCCGCTCTTCTCTCTGACACGGTTACATTTTTCGTCTGCAAAGCTATGTCGCGTGCTGCGGTATGCGGAGACACTAAAAGCACCATAGTAGATCACAGAAGAAGCTTCTAAGTTGAAGCAATAGCCAGTAAGAAGCAGTACAATTCAAGTTTTGTTTATCGATTATTGATTTTTAGCCGGCCTTGGTGCTTTGGACATAAAGTGGAACCTTAAGATTTTGCATGAAAGGAGGAATAGCAGCCCCGTTTCACGGGAGAATGTGAAAAGTAAAAACCTAAGAAATCAGTCCGTTTTCGTCATTTGTTATCGAATCGACTTAAAGCCTGATCGTCACATTGGCCGCTTTTCTCTCTGAGACGGTTACATTTATCGTCTCCAAAGCTATGTCGCCTGCTGCGGTATGCGGAGACTCTAAAAGCACCATAGTAGAACACAGAAGAAGCTTCTAAGTTGAAGCAATAGCCAGTAAGAAGCAGTACAATTCAAGTTTTGGTTATCGAATATTGATTTTTAGCCGGCCTTGGTGCTTTGGACATAAAGTGGAACCTTAAGATTTTGCATGAAAGGAGGACTAGCAGCCGCGTTGCACGGGAGAATGAGAAAAGGTTTCATATGTAGTAAAAACCTGAGAAATCCGTCCGTTTTCGTCATTTGTTATCGAATCGACTTAAAGCCAGATCGTCACATTGGCCGCTTTTCTCTCTGAGACGGATACATTTATAGTCTGCAAAGCTATGTCGCGTGCTGCGGTATGCGTAAACTCTAAAAGCACCATAGTAGAACACATAAGAAGCTTCTAAGTTGAAGCAATAGTCAGTAAGAAGCAGTACAATTCAAGTTTTGGTTATCGATTATTGATTTTTAGCCGGCTTTGGTGGCTTGGACATGACCTAGGAAGTTAAGATTTTGCATGAAAGGAGGACTAGCAGCCGCGTTGCACGGGAGAATGTGAAAAGGGTTCATATGTAGTAAAAACCTGAAAAATCCGTCCGTTTTCGTCATTTGTTATCGAATCGACTTAAAGCCAGATCGTCACATTGGCCGCTTTTCTCTCTGAGACGGCTACATTTATCGTCTGCAAAGCTACGTCGCGTGCTGCGGTATGGGGAGACACTAAAAGCACCATAGTAGAACACAGAAGAAGTTTCTAAGTTGAAGTAATAGCCAGTAAGAAGTAGTACAACTCAAGTTTTAGTTGTCGATTATTCACTTTTTAGCCGGGTTTGGTGGCTTGGACATGACCTAGGACCTTAAGATTTTGCATGAAAGGAGGCCTAGCAGCCGCGTACCACGGTAAATGTGAAAAGTGTTCAAATATAATAAACACCTGAGAAATCCGTCCGTTTTCGTCATTTGTTATCGAATCGACTTAAAGCCAGATCGTCACATTGGCTGCTTTTCTCTCTGAGACGGTTACATTTATCGTCTGCAAAGCTACGTTGCGTGCTGCGGTATGCGGAGACACTAAAAGCACCATAGTAGAACACAGAAGAAGCTTCTAAGTTGAAGCAATTGCCAGTAAGAAGTAGTACAATTGAAGTTTTAGTTGTCGATTATTCACTTTTTAGCCGGCTTTGGTGGCTTGGACATGACCTAGGACCTTAAGATTTTGCATGAAAAGAGGACTAGCAGCCGCGTTGCAAGGGAGAATGTGAAAGGTGTTCATATGTAGTAAAAACCTGAGAAATCCGTCCGTTTTCGTCATTTGTTATCGAATCGACTTAAAGCCAGATAGTCACATTGGCCGCTTTTCTCTCTGAGACGGTTACATTTATCGTCTGCAAAGCTATGTCGCATGCTGCGGAATGCGGAAACACTAAAAGCACCATAGTAGAACACAGAAGAAGCTTCTAAGTTGAAGCAATAACCAGTAATAAGCAGTACAATTCAAGTTTTGGTTATCGATTATTGATTTTTAGGAGGCTCTGGTGCCTTGGACATGAGGTGGAACATTAAGATTCTGCATGAAAAGAGGATTAGCAGCCGAGTTGCACGGGAAAATGTGAAAAGTGTTCATATGTAGTAAATACCTGAAAAATCCGTCCATTTTCGTCATTTGTTATCGAATCGACTTAAAGCCAGATCGTCACATTGGCCGCTTTTCTCTCTGAGACGGTTACATTTATAGTCTGCAAAGATATGTCGCGTGCTGCGGTATGCGGAAACTCTAAAAGCACCATAGTAGAACACATAAGAAGCTTCTAAGATTAAGCAATAGCCAGTAAGAAGCAGTACAATTCAAGTTTTGGTTATCGATTATTGATTTTTAGCCGGCCTTGGTGCTTTGGACATTAGGTGGAACCTTAAGATTTTGCATGAAAGGAGGAATAGCAGCCGCGTTGCACGGGAGAATGTGAAATGTGTTCATATGTAGTAAAAACCTGAGAAATCCGTCCGTTTTCGTCATTTGTTATCAAATCGACTTAAAGCCAGATCGTCACATTGGCCGCTTTTATCTCTGAGACGGTTTCATTTATGGTCTGCAAAGCTATGTCGCGTGCTGCGGTATGCGGAGACACTAAAAGCACCATAGTAGAACACAGAAGAAGCTTCTAAGTTGAAGCAATAGCCAGTAAGAAGTAGTACAATTGAAGTTTTAGTTGTCAATTATTCACTTTTTTAGCCGGCTTTGGTGGCTTGGACATGACCTAGGACCTTAAGATTTTGCATGAAAGGAGGACTAGCAGCCCCGTTGCACGGGAGAATGTAAAAAGTGTTCATATGTAGTAAAAACCAGATAAATCCGTCCATTTTCGTCATTTGTTATCGAATCGACTAAAGCCAGATCGTCACGTTGGCCGCTTTTCTCTCTGAGACGGTTACATTTATCGTCTGCAAAGATATGTCGCGTGCTGCGGTACGCGGAAACAATAAAAGCATCATAGTAGAACACAGAAGAAACTTCTAAGTTGAAGCAATAGTCAGTAAGAAGCAGTAAAATTCTTGTTTAGTTTATCGATAATTGATTTTTAGCCGGCTTTGGTGTATTGGACATGAGGTGGAACCTTAAGATTTTGCATGAAAGGAGGACTGGCAGCCGCGTTGCACGGGAGAATGTGAAAAGTGTTCATATGTAGTAAAAACCTGAGAAATCCGTCCGTTTTCGTCATTTGTTATCGAATCGACTTAAAGCCAGATCGTCACATTGGCCGCTTTTCTCTCTGAGACGGTTACATTTATCGTCTGCAAAGCTATGTCGCGTGCTGCGGTATGCGGAGACACTACAAGCACCATAGTAGAACACAGAAGAAGCTTCTAAGTTGACGTAATAGCCAGTAAGAAGTAGTACAATTCAAGTTTTAGTTGTCGATTATTCCCTTTTAAGCCGGCTTTGGTGGCTTGGACATGACCTAGGACCTTAAGATTTTGCCTGAAAGGAGGACTAGCAGCCGCGTTGCACGGGAGAATATGAAAAGTGTTCATATGTAGTAAAAAAATGAGAAATCCGCCCGTTTTCGTAATGTGTTATCGAATCGACTTAAAGCCAGATCGTCACATTGGCCGCTTTTCTCTCTGAGACGGTTACATTTATCGTCTGCAAAGCTATGTCGCGTGCTGCGGTATGCGGAAACACTAAAAGCACCATAGTAGAACACAAAAGAAGCTTCTAAGTTGAAGCAATAGCCAGTAAGAAGCTGTACAATTCAAGTTTTGGTTGTCGATTATTGATTTTTAGCCGGCCTTGGTGCTTTGGACATGAGGTGGAACCTTAAGATTTTGCATGAAAGTAGGACTAGCAGCCCCGTTTCACGGGAGAATGTGAAAAGTAAAAACCTAAGAAATCAGTCCGTTTTCGTCATTTGTTATCGAATCGACTTAAAGCCAGATCGTCAAATTGGCCGCTTTTCTCTCTGAGATGGTTACATTTTTCGTCTGCAAAGCTATGTCGCGTGCTGCGGTATGCGGAGACCCCAAATGCACCATAGTAAAACACAGAAGAATCTTCTAAGTTGAAGCAATAGCCAGTAAGAAGCAGTACAATTCAAGTTTTGGTAATCGATTATTAATTTTTTGCCGGCTTTGGTGTCTTGGAAATAAGGTGGAATCTTAAGATTTTGCATGAAAGGAGGACTAGCAGCCGCGTTGCACGGGAGAATGTAAAAAGGGTTCATATGTAGTAAAAACCTGAGAAATCAGTCCGTTTTCGTCATTTGTTATCGAATCGACTTAAAGCCAGATCGTCACATTGGCCGCTTTTCTCTCTCAGACGGTTACATTTATCGTCTGCAAAGCTATGTCGCGTGCTGCGGTATGCGGAGACACTAAAAGCACCATAGTAGAACACAGAAAAATCTTCTAAGTTGAAGCAATAGCCAGTAAGAAGCAGTACAATTTAAGTTTTGGTTATCCATTATCGATTTTTAGCCGGCTTTGGTGCCTTGGACATGAGGTGGAACATTAAGATTTTGCATGAAAGGAGGACTAGCAGCCGCGTTGCACGGGAGAATGAGAAAAGGGTTCATATGTAGTAAAAACCTGAGAAATCCGTCCGTTTTCGTCATTTGTTATCGAATCGACTTAAAGCCAGATCGTCACTTTGGCCGCTTTTCTCTCTGAGACGGTTACATTTATCGTCTGCAAAGCTATGTCGCGTGCTGCGGTATGCGGAGACACTAAGAGCACCATAGTAGAATACAGAAGAAGCTTCTAAGTTGAAGCAATAGCCAGTAAGAAGCAGTACAATTCAAGTTTTGGTTATCGATTATTAATTTTTTGCCGGCTTTGGTGTCTTGGACATAAGGTGGTATCTTAAGATTTTGCATGAAAAAAAGGACTAGCAGCCGCGTTGCAGTGGAGAATGTGAAAAGGGTTCATATGTAGTAAAAACCTGAGAAATCCGTCCGTTTTCGTCATTTGTTATCGAATCGACTTAAAGCCAGATCGTCACATTGGCCGCTTTTCTCTCTGAGACGGTTACATTTATAGTCTGCAAAGCTATGTCGCGTGCTGCGGTATGCGGAAACACTAAAAGCACCATAGTAGAACACAGAAGAAGCTTCTAAGTTGAAGCAATAGTCAGTAAAATGTAGTACAATTCAAGACATAGTTGTCGATTATTCACTTTTTAGCCGGCTTTGGTGGCTTGGACTTGACGTAGGACCTTAAGATTTTGCATGGAAGGAGGACTAGCAGCCGCGTTGCACGGGAGAATGTGAAAAGGGTTCACATGTAGTAAAATCCTGAGAAATCCGTCCGTTTTCGTCATTTGCTATCGAATCGACTTAAAGCCTGATCGTCACATTGGCCGCTTTTCTCTCTGAGACGGTTACATTTATCGTCTGCAAAGCTACGTCGCGTGCTGCGGTATGCGGAGACCCCAAATGCACCATAGTAGAACACAGAAGAATCTTCTAAGTTGAAGCAATAGCCAGTAAGAAGCAGTACAATTCAAGTTTTGGTAATCGATTATTAATTTTTTGCCGGCTTTGGTGTCTTGGACATAAGGTGGAATCTTAAGATTTTGCATGAAAGGAGGACTAGCAGCCGCGTTGCACGGGAGAATGTAAAAAGGGTTCATATGTAGTAAAAACCTGAGAAATCCGTCCGTTTTCGTCATTTGTTATCGAATCGACTTAAAGCCAGATCGTCACATTGGCCGCTTTTCTCTCTGAGACGGTTACATTTATCGTCTGCAAAGCTATGTCGCGTGCTGCGGTATGCGGAGACACTAAAAGCACCATAGTAGAACACAGAAAAATCTTCTAAGTTGAAGCAATAGCCAGTAAGAAGCAGTACAATTTAAGTTTTGGTTATCGAGTATCGATTTTTAGCCGGCTTTGGTGCCTTGGACATGAGGTGGAACCTTAAGATTTTGCATGAAAGGAGGACTAGCAGCCGCGTTGCACGGGAGAATGAGTAAAGGGTTCATATGTAGTAAAAACCTGAGAAATACGTCCGTTTTCGTCATTTGTTATCGAATCGACTTAAAGCCAGATCGTCACTTTGGCCACTCTTCTTTCTGAAACGGTTACATTTGTCGTCTGCAAAGCTATGTCGCGTGCTGCGGTATGCGGAGACACTAAAAGCACCATAGTAAAACACAGAAGAAGCTTCTAAGTTGAAGCAATAGCCAGTAATAAGCAGTACAATTCAAGTTTTGGTTAACGATTATTGATTTTTAGGAGGCTTTGGTGCCTTGAACATGAGGTGGAACATTAAGAATCTGCATGAAAAGAGGATTAGCAGCCGAGTTGCACGGGAGAATGTGAAAAGTGTTCATATGTAGTAAAAACCTGAGAAATCCGTCCATTTTCGTTATTTGTTATCGAATCGACTTAAAGCCAGATCGTCACATTGGCCGCTTTTCTCTCTGAGACGGTTACATTTATCGTCTGCAAAGCTATGTCGCGTGCTGCGGTATGCGGAGACACTAAAAGCACCATAGTACAACACAGAAAAATCTTCTAAGTTGAAGCAATAGCCAGTAAGAAGCAGTACAATTCAAGTTTTGGTTATCGATTATTGATTTTTAGCCGGCTTTGGTGCCTTGGACATGAGGTGGAACCTTAAGATTTTGCATGAAAGGAGGACTAGCAGCCGCGTTGCACGGGAGAATGAGAAAAGGGTTCAAATGTAGTAAAAACCTGAGAAATCCGTCCGTTTTCTTCATTTGTTATCGAATCGATTTAAAGTGAGATCGTCACATTGGCCACTCTTCTTTCTTAATCGGTTACATTTATCGTCTGCAAAGCTATGTCGCGTGCTGCGGTATGCGGAGACACTAAAAGCACCATAGTAGAACACAGAAGAAGCTTCTAAGTTGAAGCAATAGCCAGTAAGAAGTAGTACAATTGAAGTTTTAGTTGTCAATTATTCACTTTTTTAGCCGGCTTTGGTGGCTTGGACATGACCTAGGACCTTAAGATTTTGCATGAAAGGAGGACTAGTAGCCCCGTTGCACGGGAGAATGTGAAAAGTAAAAACCTAAGAAATCAGTCCGTTTTCGTCATTTGTTATCGAATCGACTTAAAGCCAGATCGTCACATTGGCCGCTTTTCTCTCTGAGACGGTTACATTTATCGTCTGCAAAGCTATGTCGCCTGCTGCGGTATGCGGAGACTCTAAAAGCACCATAGTAGAACACAGAAGAAGCTTCTAAGTTGAAGCAATAGCCAGTAAGAAGCAGTACAATTCAAGTTTTGGTTTTCGAATATTGATTTTTAGCCGGCTTTGGTGCCATGGGCATGAGGTGGAACCATAACATTTTGCATGAAAGGAGGACTAGCAGCCGCGTTGCACGGGAGAATGTGAAAAGGGTTCAGATGTAGTAAAAACCTGAGAAATCCGTCCGTTTTCGTCATTTGTTATCGACTCGACTTAAAGCCAGATCGTCACATTGGCCGCTTTTCTCTCTGAGACGGTTACATTTATCGTCTGCAAAGCTATGTCGCGTGCTGCGGTATGCGGAAACACTAAAAGCACCATAGTAGAACACAGAAGAAGCTTCTAAGTTGAAGCAATAGTCAGTAAAATGTAGTACAATTCAAGACATAGTTGTCGATTATTCACTTTTTAGCCGGCTTTGGTGGCTTGGACTTGACGTAGGACCTTAAGATTTTGCATGGAAGGAGGACTAGCAGCCGCGTTGCACGGGAGAATGTGAAAAGGGTTCACATGTAGTAAAATCCTGAGAAATCCGTCCGTTTTCGTCATTTGCTATCGAATCGACTTAAAGCCTGATCGTCACATTGGCCGCTTTTCTCTCTGAGACGGTTACATTTATCGTCTGCAAAGCTACGTCGCGTGCTGCGGTATGCGGAGACCCCAAATGCACCATAGTAGAACACAGAAGAATCTTCTAAGTTGAAGCAATAGCCAGTAAGAAGCAGTACAATTCAAGTTTTGGTAATCGATTATTAATTTTTTGCCGGCTTTGGTGTCTTGGACATAAGGTGGAATCTTAAGATTTTGCATGAAAGGAGGACTAGCAGCCGCGTTGCACGGGAGAATGTAAAAAGGGTTCATATGTAGTAAAAACCTGAGAAATCCGTCCGTTTTCGTCATTTGTTATCGAATCGACTTAAAGCCAGATCGTCACATTGGCCGCTTTTCTCTCTGAGACGGTTACATTTATCGTCTGCAAAGCTATGTCGCGTGCTGCGGTATGCGGAGACACTAAAAGCACCATAGTAGAACACATAAAAATCTTCTAAGTTGAAGCAATAGCCAGTAAGAAGCAGTACAATTTAAGTTTTGGTTATCGAGTATCGATTTTTAGCCGGCTTTGGTGCCTTGGACATGAGGTGGAACCTTAAGATTTTGCATGAAAGGAGGACTAGCAGCCGCGTTGCACGGAAGAATGAGTAAAGGGTTCATATGTAGTAAAAACCTGAGAAATACGTCCGTTTTCGTCATTTGTTATCGAATCGACTTAAAGCCAGATCGTCACTTTGGCCACTCTTCTTTCTGAAACGGTTACATTTGTCGTCTGCAAAGCTATGTCGCGTGCTGCGGTATGCGGAGACACTAAAAGCACCATAGTAAAACACAGAAGAAGCTTCTAAGTTGAAGCAATAGCCAGTAATAAGCAGTACAATTCAAGTTTTGGTTATAGATTATTGATTTTTAGGAGGCTTTGGTGCCTTGAACATGAGGTGGAACATTAAGAATCTGCATGAAAAGAGGATTAGCAGCCGAGTTGCACGGGAGAATGTGAAAAGTGTTCATATGTAGTAAAAACCTGAGAAATCCGTCCATTTTCGTTATTTGTTATCGAATCGACTTAAAGCCAGATCGTCACATTGGCCGCTTTTCTCTCTGAGACGGTTACATTTATCGTCTGCAAAGCTATGTCGCGTGCTGCGGTATGCGGAGACACTAAAAGCACCATAGTACAACACAGAAAAATCTTCTAAGTTGAAGCAATAGCCAGTAAGAAGCAGTACAATTCAAGTTTTGGTTATCGATTATTGATTTTTAGCCGGCTTTGGTGCCTTGGACATGAGATGGAACCTTAAGATTTTGCATGAAAGGAGGACTAGCAGCCGCGTTGCACGGGAGAATGAGAAAAGGGTTCAAATGTAGTAAAAACCTGAGAAATCCGTCCGTTTTCTTCATTTGTTATCGAATCGATTTAAAGTGAGATCGTCACATTGGCCACTCTTCTTTCTTAATCGGTTACATTTATCGTCTGCAAAGCTATGTCGCGTGCTGCGGTATGCGGAGACACTAAAAGCACCATAGTAGAACACAGAAGAAGCTTCTAAGTTGAAGCAATAGCCAGTAAGAAGTAGTACAATTGAAGTTTTAGTTGTCAATTATTCACTTTTTTAGCCGGCTTTGGTGGCTTGGACATGACCTAGGACCTTAAGATTTTGCATGAAAAGAGGACTAGTAGCCCCGTTGCACGGGAGAATGTGAAAAGTAAAAACCTAAGAAATCAGTCCGTTTTCGTCATTTGTTATCGAATCGACTTAAAGCCAGATCGTCACATTGGCCGCTTTTCTCTCTGAGACGGTTACATTTATCGTCTGCAAAGCTATGTCGCCTGCTGCGGTATGCGGAGACTCTAAAAGCACCATAGTAGAACACAGAAGAAGCTTCTAAGTTGAAGCAATAGCCAGTAAGAAGCAGTACAATTCAAGTTTTGGTTTTCGAATATTGATTTTTAGCCGGCTTTGGTGCCATGGGCATGAGGTGGAACCATAAGATTTTGCATGAAAGGAGGACTAGCAGCCGCGTTGCACGGGAGAATGTGAAAAGGGTTCAGATGTAGTAAAAACCTGAGAAATCCGTCCGTTTTCGTCATTTGTTATCGACTCGACTTAAAGCCAGATCGTCACATTGGCCGCTTTTCTCTCTGAGACGGTTACATTTATCGTCTGCAAAGCTATGTCGCGTGCTGCGGTATGCGGAAACACTAAAAGCACCATAGTAGAACACAGAAGAAGCTTCTAAGTTGAAGTAATAGCCAGTAAGAAGTAGTACAATTCAAGTTTTAGTTGTCAAGTATTCACTTTTTAGCCGGCTTTGGTGGCTTGGACATGACCTAGGAACATAAGATTTTGCATGAAAGGAGGACTAGCAGCCGCGTTGCACGGGAGAATGTGAAATGTGTTCATATATAGTAAACACCTGAGAAATCCGTCCGTTTTCGTCATTTGTTATCGAATCGACTTAAAGCCAGATCGTCACATTGGCCGCTTTTCTCTCTGAGACGGTTACATTTATCGTCTGCATAGCTATGTCTCGTGCTGCGGTATGCGGAGACACTAAAAGCACCATATTAGAACACAGATGAAGCTTTTAAGTTGAAGCAATAGCCAGTAAGAAGCAGTACAATTCAAGTTTTTGTTATCGATTATTGATTTTAGGCGGCTTTGTTGCCTTGGACATGAGGTGGAACATTAAGATTTTGCATGAAACGAGGACTAGCAGCCGCGTTGCACGGGAGAATGTGAAAAGTGTTCATATGTAGTAAAAACCTGAGAAATCCGTCTGTTTTCGTAATTTGTTATCGAATCGACTTAAAGCCAGATCGTCACATTGGCCGCTTTTCTCTCTGAGACGGTTACATTTTTCGTCTGCAAAGCTATGTCGCGTGCTGCGGTATGCGGAGGCCCCAAATGCACCATAGTAGAACACAGAAGAATCTTCTAAGTTGAAGCAATAGCCAGTAAGAAGCGGTACAATTCAACTTTGGTAATCGATTATTAATTTTTTGCCGGCTTTGGTGTCTTGGACATAAGGTGGAATCTTAAGATTTTGCATGAAAGGAGGACTAGCAGCCGCGTTGCACGGCAGAATGTGAAAAGTGTTCATATGTAGTAAAAACCTGAGAAATCCGTCCGTTTTCGTCATTTGTTATCGAAACGACTTAAAGCCAGATCGTCACATTGGCCACTTTTCTCTCTGAGACGGTTACATTTATCGTCTGGAAAGCTATGTCGCGTGCTGCGGTATGCGGAGACACTAAGAGCACCATAGTAGAACACAGAAAAATCTTCTAAGTTGAAGCAATAGCCAGTAAGAAGCAGTACAATTCAAGTTTTGGTTATCGATTATTAATTTTTTGCCGGCTTTGGTGTCTTGGACATGAGGTGGAACATTAAGATTTTGCATGAAAGGAGGACTAGCAGCCGCGTTGCAAGGGAGAATGTGAAAAGTGTTGATATGTTGTAAAAAGCTGAGAAATCCGTCCGGTTTCGTCATTTGGTATCGAATCGACTTAAAGCCAGATCGTCACATTGGCCGCTTTTCTCTCTGAGACGGTTACATTTATCGTCTGCATAGCTATGTCTCGTGCTGCGGTATGCGGAGACACTAAAAGCACCATATTACAACACAGATGAAGCTTGTAAGTTGAAGCAATAGCCAGTATGAAGCAGTACAATTCAAGTTTTGGTTATCGATTATTAATTTTAGGCGGCTTTGGTGCCTTGGACATGAGGTGGAACATTAAGATTTTGCATGAAAGGAGTTCTAGCAGCCGCGTTGCAGGGGAGAATGTGAAAAGGGTTCATATGTAGTAAAAACCTGAGAAATCCGTCCGTTTTCGTCATTTGTTATCGAATCGACTTAAAGCCAGATCGTCACATTGGCCGCTTTTCTCTCTGAGACGGTTACATTTATAGTCTGCAAAGCTATGTCGCGTGCTGCGGTATGCGGAGACACTAAATGCACCATAGTAGAACACAAAAGAAGCTTCTAAGTTGAAGCAATAGCCAGTAAGAAGCTGTACAGTTCAAGTTTTGGTTGTCGATTATTGATTTTTAGCCGGCCTTGGTGCTTTGGACATGAGGTGGAACCTTAAGAGTTTGCATGAAAGGAGGACTAGCAGCCCCGTTTCACGGGAGAATGTGAAAAGTAAAAACCTAAGAAATCAGTCCGTTTTCGTCATTTGTTATCGAATCGACTTAAAGCCTGATCGTCACATTGGCCGCTTTTCTCTCTGAGACGGTTACATTTATCGTCTGCAAAGCTATGTCGCCTGCTGCGGTATGCGGAGACTCTAAAAGCACCATAGTAGAACACAGAAGAAGCTTCTAAGTTGAAGCAATAGCCAGTAAGAAGCAGTACAATTCAAGTTTTGGTTATCGAATATTGATTTTTAGCCGGCTTTGGTGCCATGGACATGAGGTGGAACCATAAGATTTTGCATGAAAGGAGGACTAGCAGCCGCGTTGCACGGGAGAATGTGAAAAGGGTTCATATGTAGTAAAAACCTGAGAAATCCGTCCGTTTTCGTCATTTGTTATCGAATCGACTTAAAGCCAGATCGTCACATTGGCCGCTTTTCTCTCTGAGACGGTTACATTTATCGTCTGCAAAGCTATGTCGCGTGCTGCGGTATGCGGAAACACTAAAAGCACCATAGTAGAACACAGAAGAAGCTTCTAAAGTGAAGTAATAGCCAGTAAGAAGTAGTACAATTCAAGTTTTAGTTGTCAAGTATTCACTTTTTAGTCGGCTTTGGTGGCTTGGACATGACCTAGGAACATAAGATTTTGCATGAAAGGAGGACTAGCAGCCGCGTTGCACGGGAGAATGTGAAAAGTGTTCATATATAGTAAACACCTGAGAAATCCGTCCGTTTTCGTCATTTGTTATCGAATCGACTTAAAGCCAGATCGTCACATTGGCCGCTTTTCTCTCTGAGACGGTTACATTTATCGTCTGCATAGCTATGTCTCGTGCTGCGGTATGCGGAGACACTAAAAGCACCATATTAGAACACAGATGAAGCTTTTAAGTTGAAGCAATAGCCAGTAAGAAGCAGTACAATTCAAGTTTTGGTTATCGATTATTGATTTTAGGCGGCTTTGGTGCCTTGGACATGAGGTGGAACATTAAGATATTGCCTGAAAGGAGGACTAGCAGCCGCGTTGCACGGGAGAATGTGAAAAGTGTTCATATGTAGTAAAAACCTGAGAAATCCGTCCGTTTTCGTAATTTGTTATCGAATCGACTTAAAGCCAGATCGTCACATTGGCCGCTTTTCTCTCTGAGACGGTTACATTTATCGTCTGCAAAGCTATGTCGCGTGCTGCAAAATGCGGAGACACTAAGAGCACCATAGTAGAATACAGAAGAAGCTTCTAAGTTGAAGCAATAGCCAGTAAGAAGCAGTACAATTCAAGTTTTGGTTATCGGTTATTAATTTTTTGCCGGCTTTGGTGTCTTGGACATAAGGTGGTATCTTAAGATTTTGCATGAAAGAAGGACTAGCAGCCGCGTTGCAGGGGAGAATGTGAAAAGGGTTCATATGTAAAAAAAACCTGAGAAATCCGTCCGTTTTCGTCATTTGTTATCGAATCGACTTAAAGCCAGATCGTCACATTGGCCGCTTTTCTCTCTGAGACGGTTACATTTATCGTCTGCAAAGCTATGTCGCGTGCTGCGGTATGCGGAAACACTAAAAGCACCATAGTAGAACACAGAAGAAGCTTCTAAGTTGAAGCAATAGTCAGTAAAATGTAGTACAATTCAAGATTTAGTTGTCGATTATTCACTTTTTAGCCGGCTTTGGTGGCTTTGACATGACGTAGGAATTTAAGATTTTGCATGGAAGGAGGACTAGCAGCCGCGTTGCACGGGAGAATGTGAAAAGGGTTCACATGTAGTAAAATCCTGAGAAATGCGTCCGTTTTCGTCATTTGTTATCGAATCGACTTAAAGTCAGATCGTCACATTGGCCGCTTTTCTCTCTGAGACGGTTACATTTTTCGTCTGCAAAGATATGTCGCGTGCTGCGGTATGCGAAAACACTAAAAGCACCAGAGTAGAACACAGAAGAAGCTTCTAAGTTGAAGTAATAGCCAGTAAGAAGTAGTACAATTCAAGTTTTAGTTGTCGATTATTCACTTTTTAGCAGGCTTTGGTGGCTTGGACATGATCTAGGAACTTAAGATTTTGCATGAAAGGAGGACTAGCAGCCGCGTTGCACGGGAGAATGTGAAATGTGTTCATATATAGTAAACACCTGAGAAATCCGTCCGTTTTCGTCATTTGCTATCGAATCGACTTAAAGCCTGATCGTCACATTGGCCGCTTTTCTCTCTGAGACGGTTACATTTATCGTCTGCAAAGCTACGTCGCGTGCTGCGGTATGCGGAGACCCCAAATGCACCATAGTAGAACACAGAAGAATCTTCTAAGTTGAAGCAATAGCCAGTAAGAAGCAGTACAATTCAAGTTTTGGTAATCGATTATTAATTTTTTGCCGGCTTTGGTGTCTTGGACATAAGGTGGAATCTTAAGATTTTGCATGAAAGGAGGACTAGCAGCCGCGTTGCACGGGAGAATGTAAGAAGGGTTCATATGTAGTAAAAACCTGAGAAATCCGTCCGTTTTCGTCATGTGTTATCGAATCGACTTAAAGCCAGATCGTCACATTGGCCGCTTTTCTCTCTGAGACGGTTACATTTATCGTCTGCAAAGCTATGTCGCGTGATGCGGTATGCGGAGACACTAAAAGCACCATAGTAGAACACAGAAAAATCTTCTAAGTTGAAGCAATAGCCAGTAAGAAGCAGTACAATTTAAGTTTTGGTTATCGAGTATCGATTTTTAGCCGGCTTTGGTGCCTTGGACATGAGGTGGAACCTTAAGATTTTGCATGAAAGGAGGACTAGCAGCCGCGTTGCACGGGAGAATGAGAAAAGGGTTCATATGTAGTAAAAACCTGAGAAATACGTCCGTTTTCGTCATTTGTTATCGAATCGGCTTAAAGCCAGATCGTCACTTTGGCCACTCTTCTTTCTGAAACGGTTACATTTGTCGTCTGCAAAGCTATGTCGCGTGCTGCGGTATGCGGAGACACTAAAAGCACCATAGTAAAACACAGAAGCAGCTTCTAAGTTGAAGTAATAGCCAGTAAGAAGTAGTACAATTCAAGTTTTAGTTTTCGATTATTCACTTTTTAGCCGGCTTTGCTGGCTTGGACATGATGTAAGAATTTAAGACTTTGCATGAAAGGAGGACTAGCAGCCGCGTTGCACGGGAGAATGTGAAAAGTGCTCATATATAGTAAACAGCTGAGAAATCCGTCCGTTTTCGTTATTTGTTATCGAATCGACTTAAAGCCAGATCGTCACATTGGCCGCTCTTCTCTCTGAGACGGTTATATTTATCGTCTGCAAAGCTACGTCGCGTGCTGCGGTATGCGGAGACACTAAAAGCACCATAGTAGAACACAGAAGAAGCTTCTAAGTTGAAGTAATAGCCAGTAAGAAGTAGTACAATTGAAGTTTTAGTTGTCGATTATTCACTTTTTAGCCGGCTTTGGTGGTTTGGACATGACCTAGGACCTCAAGATTTTGCATGAAAGGAGGACTAGCAGCCGCAATGCACGGGAGAATGTGAAAAGTGTTCATATATAGTAAACACCTGAGAAATCCGTCCGTTTTCGTCATTTGTTATCGAATCGACTTAAAGCCAGATCGTCACATTGGCCGCTTTTCTCTCTGAGACGGTTACATTTATCGTCTGCATAGCTATGTCTCGTGCTGCGGTATGCGGAGACACTAAAAGCACCATATTAGAACACAGATGAAGCTTTTAAGTTGAAGCAATAGCCAGTAAGAAGCAGTACAATTCAAGTTTTGGTTATCGATTATTGATTTTAGGCGGCTTTGGTGCCTTGGACATGAGGTGGAACATTAAGATATTGCATGAAAGGAGGACTAGCAGCCGCGTTGCACGGGAGAATGTGAAAAGTGTTCATATGTAGTAAAAACCTGAGAAATCCGTCCGTTTTCGTAATTTGTTATCGAATCGACTTAAAGCCAGATCGTCACATTGGCCGCTTTTCTCTCTGAGACGGTTACATTTTTCGTCTGCAAAGCTATGTCGCGTGCTGCGGTATGCGGAGACCCCAAATGCACCATAGTAGAACACAGAAGAATCTTCTAAGTTGAAGCAATAGCCAGTAAGAAGCGGTACAATTCAAGTTTTGGTAATCGATTATTAATTTTTTGCCGGCTTTGGTGTCTTGGACATAAGGTGGAATCTTAAGATTTTGCATGAAAGGAGGACTAGCAGCCGCGTTGCACGGGAGAATGTAAAAAGGGTTCATATGTAGTAAAAACCTGAGAAATCAGTCCGTTTTCGTCATTTGTTATCGAATCGACTTAAAGCCAGATCGTCACATTGGCCGCTTTTCTCTCTGAGACGGTTACATTTATCGTCTGCAAAGCTATGTCGCGTGCTGCGGTATGCGGAGACACTAAAAGCACCATAGTAGAACACAGAAAAATCTTCTAAGTTGAAGCAATAGCCAGTAAGAAGCACTACAATTTAAGTTTTGGTTATCCATTATCGATTTTTAGCCGGCTTTGGTGCCTTGGACATGAGGTGGAACATTAAGATTTTGCAAGAAAGGAGAACTAGCAGCCGCGTTGCACGGGAGAATGAGAAAAGGGTTCATATGTAGTAAAAACCTGAGAAATCCGTCCGTTTTCGTCATTTGTTATCGAATCGACTTAAAGCCAGATCGTCACTTTGGCCGCTTTTCTCTCTGAGACGGTTACATTTATCGTCTGCAAAGCTATGTCGCGTGCTGCGGTATGCGGAGACACTAAGAGCACCATAGTAGAATACAGAAGAAGCTTCTAAGTTGAAGCAATAGCCAGTAAGAAGCAGTACAATTCAAGTTTTGGTTATCGATTATTAATTTTTTGCCGGCTTTGGTGTCTTGGACATAAGGTGGTATCTTAAGATTTTGCATGAAAGAAGGACTAGCAGCCGCGTTGCAGGGGAGAATGTGAAAAGGGTTCATATGTAGTAAAAACCTGAGAAATCCGTCCGTTTTCGTCATTTGTTATCGAATCGACTTAAAGCCAGATCGTCACATTGGCCGCTTTTCTCTCTGAGACGGTTACATTTATCGTCTGCAAAGCTATGTCGCGTGCTGCGGTATGCGGAAACACTAAAAGCACCATAGTAGAACACAGAAGAAGCTTCTAAGTTGAAGCAATAGTCAGTAAAATGTAGTACAATTCAAGATATAGTTGTCGATTATTCACTTTTTAGCCGGCTTTGGTGGCTTTGACATGACGTAGGACCTTAAGATTTTGCATGGAAGGAGGACTAGCAGCCGCGTTGCACGGGAGAATGTGAAAAGGGTTCACATGTAGTAAAATCCTGAGAAATGCGTCCGTTTTCGTCATTTGTTATCGAATCGACTTAAAGTCAGATCGTCACATTGGCCGCTTTTCTCTCTGAGACGGTTACATTTTTCGTCTGCAAAGATATGTCGCGTGCTGCGGTATGCGAAAACACTAAAAGCACCAGAGTAGAACACAGAAGAAGCTTCTAAGTTGAAGTAATAGCCAGTAAGAAGTAGTACAATTCAAGTTTTAGTTGTCGATTATTCACTTTTTAGCAGGCTTTGGTGGCTTGGACATGATCTAGGAACTTAAGATTTTGCATGAAAGGAGGACTAGCAGCCGCGTTGCACGGGAGAATGTGAAATGTGTTCATATATAGTAAACACCTGAGAAATCCGTCCGTTTTCGTCATTTGCTATCGAATCGACTTAAAGCCTGATCGTCACATTGGCCGCTTTTCTCTCTGAGACGGTTACATTTATCGTCTGCAAAGCTACGTCGCGTGCTGCGGTATGCGGAAACCCCAAATGCACCATAGTAGAACACAGAAGAATCTTCTAAGTTGAAGCAATAGCCAGTAAGAAGCAGTACAATTCAAGTTTTGGTAATCGATTATTAATTTTTTGCCGGCTTTGGTGTCTTGGACATAAGGTGGAATCTTAAGATTTTGCATGAAAGGAGGACTAGCAGCCGCGTTGCACGGGAGAATGTAAAAAGGGTTCATATGTAGTAAAAACCTGAGAAATCCGTCCGTTTTCGTCATGTGTTATCGAATCGACTTAAAGCCAGATCGTCACATTGGCCGCTTTTCTCTCTGAGACGGTTACATTTATCGTCTGCAAAGCTATGTCGCGTGATGCGGTATGCGGAGACACTAAAAGCACCATAGTAGAACACAGAAAAATCTTCTAAGTTGAAGCAATAGCCAGTAAGAAGCAGTACAATTTAAGTTTTGGTTATCGAGTATCGATTATTAGCCGGCTTTGGTGCCTCGGACATGAGGTGGAACCTTAAGATTTTGCATGAAAGGAGGACTAGCAGCCGCGTTGCACGGGAGAATGAGAAAAGGGTTCATATGTAGTAAAAACCTGAGAAATACGTCCGTTTTCGTCATTTGTTATCGAATCGACTTAAAGCCAGATCGTCACTTTGGCCACTCTTCTTTCTGAAACGGTTACATTTGTCGTCTGCAAAGCTATGTCGCGTGCTGCGGTATGCGGAGACACTAAAAGCACCATAGTAAAACACAGAAGAAGCTTCTAAGTTGAAGTAATAGCCAGTAAGAAGTAGTACAATTCAAGTTTGAGTTTTCGATTATTCACTTTTTAGCCGGCTTTGCTGGCTTGGACATGATGTAGGAATTTAAGACTTTGCATGAAAGGAGGACTAGCAGCCGCGTTGCACGGGAGAATGTGAAAAGTGCTCATATATAGTAAACACCTGAGAAATCCGTCCGTTTTCGTTATTTGTTATCGAATCGACTTAAAGCCAGATCGTCACATTGGCCGCTCTTCTCTCTGAGACGGTTATATTTATCGTCTGCAAAGCTACGTCGCGTGCTGCGGTATTCGGAGACACTAAAAGCACCATAGTAGAACACAGAAGAAGCTTCTAAGTTGAAGTAATAGCCAGTAAGAAGTAGTACAATTGAAGTTTTAGTTGTCGATTATTCACTTTTTAGCCGGCTTTGGTGGTTTGGACATGACCTAGGACCTCAAGATTTTGCATGAAAGGAGGACTAGCAGCCCCTTTGCACGGGAGAATGTGAAAAGGGTTCACATGTAGTAAAATCCTGAGAAATGCGTCCGTTTTCGTCATTTGTTATCGAATCGACTTAAAGCCAGATCGTCACTTTGGCCACTCTTCTTTCTGAAACGGTTACATTTGTCGTCTGCAAACCTATGTCGCGTGCTGCGGTATGCGGAGACACTAAAAGCACCATAGTAAAACACAGAAGAAGCTTCTAAGTTGAAGTAATAGCCAGTAAGAAGTAGTACAATTCAAGTTTTAGTTTTCGATTATTCACTTTTTAGCCGGCTTTGCTGGCTTGGACATGATGTAGGAATTTAAGACTTTGCATGAAAGGAGGACTAGCAGCCGCGTTGCACGGGAGAATGTGAAAAGTGCTCATATATAGTAACAACCTGAGAAATCCGTCCGTTTTCGTCATTTGTTATCGAATCGACTTAATGCCAGATCGTCACATTGGCCGCTTTTCTCTCTGAGACGGTTACATTTATCGTCTGCAAAGCTATGTCGCGTGCTGCGGTATGCGGAAACACTAAAAGCACCATAGTAGAACACAGAAGAAACTTCTAAGTTGAAGCAATAGTCAGTAAGAAGCAGTACAATTCTTGTTTTGTTTATCGACAATTGATTTGTAGCCGGCTTTGGTGCCTTGGACATGAGGTGGAACGTTAAGATTTTGCATGAAAGGAGGACTAGCAGCCGCGTTGGCGGGAGAATGTAAAAAGGGTTCATATGTAGTAAAATCCTGAGAAATCCGTCCGTTATCGTCATTTGTTATCGAATCGACTTAAAGCCAGATCGTCACATTGGCCGCTTTTCTCTCTGAGACGGTTACATTTATCGTCTGCAAAGATATGTCGTGTGCTGCGGTATGCGGAAACACTAAAAGCACCATTGTAGAACACAGAAGAAGCTTCTAAGTTGAAGTAATAGTCAGTAAGAAGTAGTACAATTCAAGTTTTAGTTGTCGATTATTCACTTTTTAGCCGGCTTTGGTGGCTTGGACATGATGTAGGAACTTAAGATTTTGCATGAAAGTAGGACTTGCAGCCGCGTTGCACGGGAGAATGTGAAAAGTGTTCATATGTAGTAAAAACCTGAGAAATCCGTCCGTTTTCGTCATGTGTTATTGAATCGACTTAAAGCCAGATCGTCACATTGGCCGCTTTTCTCCCTGAAACGGTTAGATTTACGTCTGCAAAGCTATGTCACGTGCTGCGGTATGCGGAGACACTAAATGCACCATAGTAGAACACAGAAGAAGCTTCTAAGTTGAAGCAATAACCAGTAACAAGTAGTACAATTCAAGTTCTAGTTGTCGATTATTCACTTTTTAGCCGGCTATGGTGGCTTGGACATAACCTAGGACCTTAAGATTTTGCATGAAAGGAGGACTAGAAGCCGCGTTGCACGGGAGAATATGAAAAGGGTTCATATGTAGTAAAAACCTGAGAAATCCGTCCGTTTTCGTCATTTGTTATCGAATCGACTTAAAGCCAGATCGTCAAATTGGCCGCTCTTCTCTCTGAAACGATTACATTTATCGTCTGCAAAGCTATGTCGCGTGCTGCGGTATGCGGAAACACTAAAAGCACCATAGTAGAACACAGAAGAAGCTTCTAAGTTGAAGCAATGGTCAGTAAGAAGCAGTACAATTCAAGTTTTGGTTATCGATAATTGATTTTTAGCCGGCTTTGGTGCCTTGGACATGAGGCGGAACCTTAAGATTTTGCATGAAAGGAGGACTAGCAGCCCCGTTGCACGGAAGAATGTGAAAAGGGTTCATATGTAGTGAAAACCTGAGAAATCCGTCCGTTTTCGTACTTTTTATCGAATCGACTTAAAGCCAGATCGTCAAATTAGCCGCTCTTCTCTCTGAAACGGTTACATTTATGGTGTGCAATGCTATGTCGCGTGCTGCGGTATGCGGAGATACTAAAAGCACCATAGTAGAACACAGAAGAAGCTTCTAAGTTGAAGCATTAGCCAGTAAGAAGCAATACAATTCAAGTTTTGGTTATCGATTATTGATTTTTACGCGGCTTTGGTGCCTTGGACGTGAGGTGGAACATAAAGATTTTGCATGAAAGGAGGACTAGCAGCCGCGTTGCACGGGAGAGTGTGAAAAGTGTTCGTATGTAGTGAAAACCTGAGAAATCCGTCCGTTTTCGTCATTTGTTATCGAATCGACTTAAAGCCAGATCGTCACATTGGCCGCTTTTCTCACTGAAACGGTTACATTTATCGTCTGCAAAGCTATGTCACGTGCTGCGGTATGCGGAGACATTAAAAGCACAATAGTAGAACACAGAAGAAGAATCTAAGTTGAAGCAGTAGCCAGTAAGAAGTAGTACAATTCAAGTTTTAGTTGTCGATTATCACTTTTTAGAAGCGTTATTGGCTTCTACATGACCTAGTACCTTAAGATTTTGCATGAAAGGAGGACTAACAGCCGCGTTGTACGGGAGAATGTGAAATGTGTTCATATGTAGTAAAAACCTGAGAAATCCGTCCGTTTTCGTCATTTGTTATCGAATCGACTTAAAGCCAGATCGTCACATTGGCCGCTTTTCTCTCTGAGATGGTTACATTTATCTTCTGCAAAGCTATGTCGCGTTCTGCGGTATGCAGAGACAAAGCACCATAGTACAACACAGAAGAAGCTTCTAAGTTGAAGTAATAGGCGGTAAGAAGTAGTACAATTCAAGTTTTAGTTGTCGATTATTCGCTTTTTATCCGGCTTTGGTGACTTGGACATGACCTAGGACCTTAAGACTTTGCATGAAAGGAGGACTAGCAGCTGCGTTGCACGGGAGAATGTGAAAAGTGTTCATATGTAGTAAAAACCTGAGAAATCCGTTCGTTTTCGTCATTTGTTATCGAATCGACTTAAAGCCAGATCGTCACATTGGCCGCTTTTCTCTCTGAGACGGTTACATTTATCATCTGCAAACCTATGTCCCGTGCTGCGGTATGCAGAGACACTAAAAGCACCATAGTAGATCACAGAAGAAGCTTCTAAGTTGAAGCAATAGCCAGTAAGAAGGAGTACAATTCAAGTTTTGGTTGTCGATTATTCACTTTTTAGACGGCTTTGGTGGCTTGGAAATGACCTAGGACCTTAACACGGGAGAATGTGAAAAGTGTTCATATGTAGTAAAAACCTGAGAAATCCGTCCGTTTTCGTCATTTGTTATCGAATCGACTTAAAGCCAGATCGTCACATTGGCCGCTTTTCTCTCTGAGACGGTTACATTTATCGTCTGCAAAGCTATGTCGCGTGCTGCGGTATGCGGAGACACTAAAAGCACCAAAGTAGAACACAGAAGAAGCTTCTAAGTTGAAGCAATAGTCAGTAAAATGTAGTACAATTCAAGATTTAGTTGTCGATTATTCACTTTTTAGCCGGCTTTGGTGGCTTGGACATGACCTAGGACCTTAAGACTTTGCATGAAAGGAGGAATAACAGCCGCGTTGTACGGGAGAATGTGAAATGTGTTCATATGTAGTAAAAACCTGAGAAATCCGTCCGTTTTCGTCATTTGTTATCGAATCGACTTAAAGCCAGATCGTCACATTGGCCGCTCTTCTCTCTGAATCGGTTACATTTATCGTCTGCAAAGCTATGTCGCGTGCTGCGGTCTGCGGAGACACTAAAAGCACCATAGTAGAACACAGAAGAAGCTTCTAAGTTGAATCAATAACCAGTACGAAATAGTACAATTCAAGTTTTAGTTGTCGATTATTCACTTTTTAGCCGGCTTTATTGGCTTGCACATGACCTAGTACCTTAAGATTTTGCTTGAAAAGAGGACTAGCAGCCGCGTTGCACGGGAGAATGTGAAGTGTTCATATGTACTAAAAACTTGAGAAATCCGTCCGTTTTTGTCATTTGTAATCGAATCGACTTAAAGCCAGATCGTCACATTGGCCGCTTTTCTCTCTGAGACGGTTACATTTATGGCCTGTAAAGCTATGTCGCGTGCTGCGGTATACGGAGACACTAAAAGCACCATAGTAGAACACAGAATAAGCTTCTATGTTGAAGTAATAGCCAGTAAGAAGTAGTACAATTCAAGTTTTAGGCGTCTATTATTCCCTTTTTAGCCGGCTTTGGTGGCTTGGAAATGACCTAGGACCTTAAGATCTTGCATGAAAGGAGGACTAGCAGCCGCGTTGCACGGGAGAATGTGAAAAGTGTTCATATGTAGTAAAAACCTGAGAAATCCGTCTGTTTTCGTCATTTGTTATCGAATCGACTTAAAGCCAGATCGTCACATTGGCCGCTTTTCTCTCTGAGACGGTTACATTTATCGTCTGCAAAGCTATGTCGCGTGCTGCGGTATGCGGAGACACTAAAAGCACCATAGTAGAACACAGAAGAAGCTTTTAAGTTGAAGCAATAGCCATAAGAAGCAGTACAATTCAAGTTTTGGTTATCGATTATTGATTTTTAGCCGGCTTTGGTGCCTTGGACATGAGGTGGAACCTTATGATTTTGCATGAAAGGAGGACTAGCAGCTGCGTTGCACGGGAGAATGTGAAAAGGGTTCATATTTAGTAAAAACCTGAGGAATCCTTCCGTTTTCGTCATTTGTTATAGAATCGACTTAAAGCCAGATCGTCACATTCTCCGCTTTTCTCTCAGAGACTGTTACATTTATCGTCTGCAAAGCTATGTCGCGTGCTGCGGTATGCGGAGACTCTAAAAGCACCTTAGTAGAACACAGAAGAAGCTTCTAAGTTGAAGCAATGGCCAGTAAGAAGTAGTACAATTCAAGTTTTGGTTATCGATTATTGATTTTTAGCCGGCTTTGTTGCCTTGGACATGAGGTGGAACCTTAAGATTTTGCATGAAAGGAGGACTAGCAGCTGCGTTGCACGGGAGAATGTGAAAAGGTTTCATATGTAGTAAAAAGCTGAGAAATCCGTCCGTTTTCGTCATTTGTTATCGAATCGACTTAAAGCCAGATCGTCACATTGGCCGCTTTTCTCTCTGCAACGGTTACGTTTATTGTCTGCAAAGCTATGTCACGTGCTGCGGTATGCGGAGACACTAAAAGCACCATAGTAGAACACAGAAGAAGCTTCTAAGTTGAAGCAATAGCCAGTAAGAAGTAGTACAATTCAAGTTTTAGTTGTGGATTATTCACATTTTAGCCGGCTTTGGTGGCTTGGACATGACCTAGGACCTTAATATTTTGCATGAAAGGAGGACTAGCAGCCGCGGTGCACGGGAGAATGTGAAAAGTGTTCATATGTAGTAAAAACCTGAGAAATCCGTCCGTTTTCGTAAATTCTTATCGAATCGACTTAAAGCCAGATCGTCACATTGGCCGCTTTTCTCTCTGAGACGGTTACATTTATCGTCTGCAAAGCTATGTCGCGTGATGCGGTATGTGGAGACACTAAAAGCACCATAGTAGAACACAGAAGAAGCTTCTAAGTTGAAGCAATAGCCATAAGAAGCAGTAGAATTCAAGATTGGGTATCGATTATTGATTTTAGCGGCTTTGGTGCCTTGGACAAGAGGTGGAACCTTTAGATTTTGCATGAAAGGAGGACTAGCAGCCGCGTGGCACGGGAGAATGTGAAATGTGTTCATATGTAGTAAAAACCTGAGAAATCCGTCCGTTTTCGTCATTTGTTATCGAACCGACTTAAAGCCAGATAGTCACATTGGCCGCTTTTCTCTCTGAAACGGTTACGTTTATCGTCTGCAAAGCTATGTCACGTGCTGCGGTATGCGGAGACACTAAAAGCACCATAGTAGAACACAGAATAAGCTTCTAAGTTGAAGCAATAGCCTTAACAAGCAGTACAATTCAAGTTTTGGTTATCGATTATTGATTTTTAGCCGGCTTTGGTGCCTTGGACATGAGGTGGAGCCTTAAGATTTTGCATGAAAGGAGGACTAGCAGCTGCGTTCACGGGAGTATGTGAAAAGGGTTCATATGTAGTAAAAACCTGAAAAATCCGTCCGTTTTCGTCATTTGTTATCGAATCGACTTAAAGCCAGATCGTCACATTGGCCGCTTTTCTCTCTGAAACGGTTACGTTTATCGTCTGCAAAGCTATGTCACGTCCTGCGGTATGTGGAGACACTAAACGCACCATAGCAGAACACAGAAGAAGCTTCTAAGTTGAAGCAATAACCAGTACGAAGTAGTACAAATCAAGTTTTAGTTGTCGATTATTCACTTTTTAGCCGGCTTTATTGGCTTGGACATGACCTAGTACCTTAAGATTTTGCTTGAAAGGAGGACTAGCAGCCGCGTTGCACGGGAGAATGTGAAAAGTGTTCATATGTACTAAAAACCTGAGAAATCCGTCCGTTTTCGTCATTTGATATCGAATCGACTTAAAGCCAGATCGTCACATTGGCCGCTTTTCTCTCTGAGACGGTTACATTTATCGTCTGCAAACCTATGTCGCGTGCTTCGGTATGCGGAGACACTAATAGCACCAAAGTAGAACACAGAAGAAGCTTCTAAGTTGAAGCAATAGTGAGTAAGATGTAGTACAATACAAGATTTAGTTGTCGATTATTCACTTTTTAGCCGGCTTTGGTGGCTTGGACATGACCTAGGACCTTAAGACTTTGCATGAAAGGAGGACTAGCAGCTGCGTTGCACGGGAGAATGTGAAAAGTGTTCATATGTAGTACAAACCTGAGAAATCCGTTCGTTTTCGTCATTTGTTATAGAATCGACTTAAAGCCAGATCGTCACATTGGCCGCTTTTCTCTCTGAAACGGTTACATTTATCGTCTGCAAAGCTATGTCGCGTGCTGCGGTATGCGGAGACACTAAATGCACCATACTAGAACACAGAAGAAGCTTCTAAGTTGAAGTAATAGCCAATAAGATGTAGTACAATTCAAGTTTTAGGCGTCGATTATTCACTTTTTAGCCAGTTTTGATAGCTTGGACATAACCTCGGACCTTAAGATTTTGCATGAAAGGAGGACTAGTAGCCGCGTTACACGGGAGAATGTGAAAAGTGTTCATATGTAGTAAAAACCTGAGAAATCCGTCCGTTTTCGTAATTTGTTATCGAATCGCCTTAAAGCCAGATCGTCACATTGGCCGCTTTTCTCTCTGAGACGGTTACATTTATCGTCTGCAAAGCTATGTCGCGTGCTGCGGTATGCGGAGACACTAAAAGCACCATAGTAGAACACAGAAGAAGCTTCTAAGTTGAAGCAATAGCCATAAGAAGCAGTACAATTCAAGGTTTGGTTATCGATTATTGATTTTTAGCCGGCTTTGGTGCCTTGGACATGAGGTGGAACCTTAACATTTTGCATGAAAGGAGGACTAGCAGCTGCGTTGCACGGGAGAATGTGAAAAGGGTTCATATGTAGCAAAAACCTGAGAAATCCGCCCGTTTTCGTCATTTGTTATCCAATCAACTTAAAGCTAGATCGTTACATTGGCCGCTCTTCTCTCTGAATCGGTTACATTTATCGTCTGCAAAGGTATGTCGCGTGCTGCGGTATGCGGAGACACTAAAAGCACCATAGTAGAACACAGAAGAAGCTTCTAAGTTGAAGCAATAGCCAGTAAGAAGTAGTACAATTCAAGTTTTAGTTGTCGAGTATTCACATTTTAGCCGGCTTTGGTGGCTTGGACATGACCTAGGACCTTAATATATTCCATGAAAGGAGGACTAGCAGCCGCGGTGCATGGGAGAATGTGAAAAGTGTTCATATGTAGTAAAAACATGAGATATCTGTCCGTTTTCGTAATTTGTTATCGAATCGACTTAAAGCCAGATCGTCACATTGGCCGCTTTTCCCTCTGAGACGGTTACAATTATCGTCTGCAAAGCTATGTCGCGTGCTGCGGTATGCGGAGACACTAAAAGCACCATAGTAGAACACAGAAGAAGCTTCTAAGTTAAAGCAATGGCCAGTAAGAAGTAGTACAATTCAAGTTTTGGTTATCGATTATTGATTTTTAGCCGGCTTTGGTGCCTTGGACATGATGTGGAACCTTAAGATTTTGCATGAAAGGAGGACTAGCAGCTGCGTTGCACGGGAGAATGTGAAAAGGTTTCATATGCAGTAAAAACCTGAGAAATCCGTCCGTTTTCGTCATTTGTTATCGAATCGACTTATAGCCAGATCGTCACATTGGCCGCTTTTCTCTCTGAAACGGTTACGTTTATTGTCTGCAAACCTATGTCACGTGCTGCGATATGCGGAGACACTAAAAGCACCATAGTAGAACACAGAAGAAGCTTCTAAGTTGAACCAATAACCAGTACGAAGTAGTACAATTCAAGTTTTAGTTGTCGATTATTCACTTTTTAGCCGGCTTTATTGGCTTGCACATGACCTAGTACCTTAAGATTTTGCTTGAAAAGAGGACTAGCAGCCGCGTTGCACGGGAGAATGTGAAAAGTGTTCATATGTACTAAAAACTTGAGAAATCCGTCCGTTTTCGTCATATGTTATCAAATCGACTTAAAGCCAGATAGTCACATTGGCCGCTTTTCTCTCTGAGACGGTTACATTTATCGTCTGCAAAGCTATGTCGCGTGCTGCGGTATGCGGAGACACTAAAAGCACCATAGTAGAACACAGAAGAAGCTTCTAAGTTGAAGCAATAGCCATAAGAAGCAGTACAATTCAAGTTTTGGTTATCGATTATTGATTTTTAGCCGGCTTTGGTGCCTTGGACATGAGGTGGAACCTTATGATTTTGCATGAAAGGAGGACTAGCAGCTGCGTTGCACGGGAGAATGTGAAAAGGGTTCATATGTAGCAAGAACCTGAGAAATACGCCCGTTTTCGTCATTTGTTATCGAATCTACTTAAAGCCATATCGTCACATTGGCCGCTCTTCTCTCTGAATCGGTTACATTTATCGTCTGCAAAGCTATGTCGCGTGCTGCGGTATGCGGAGACACTAAAAGCACCATAGTAGAACACAGAAGAAGCTTCTAAGTTGAAGCAATAGCCAGTAAGAAGTAGTACAATTGAAGTTTTAGTTGTGGATTATTCACATTTTAGCCGGCTTTGGTGGCTTGGACATGACCTAGGACTATAATATTTTGCATGAAAGGAGGAATAGCAGCCGCGGTGCACGGGAGAATGTGCAAAGTGTTCATATGTAGTAAAAACCTGAGAAATCCGTCCGTTTTCGTAATTTCTTATCGAATCGACTTAAAGCCAGATCGTCACATTGGCCGCTTTTCTCTCTGAGACGGTTACATTTATCGTCTGCAAAGCTATGTCGCGTGCTGCGGTATGTGGAGACACTAAAAGCACCATAGTAGAACACAGAAGAAGCTTCTAAGTTGAAGCAATAGCCATAAGAAGCAGTACAATTCAAGTTTTGGTTATCGATTATTGATTTTTAGCGGCTTTGGTGCCTTGGACAAGAGGTGGAACCTTTAGATTTTGCATGAAAGGAGGACTAACAGCCGCGTTGCACGGGAGAATGTGAAAAGTGTTCATATGTACTAAAAACCTGAGAAATCCGTCCGTTTTCGTCATTTGTTATCGAATCGACTTAAAGCCAGATCGTCACATTGGCCGCTTTTCTCTCTGAGACGGTTACATTTATCGTCTGCAAAGCTATGTCGCGTGCTGCGGTATGCGGAGACACTAAAAGCACCGTAGTAGAACACAGAAGAAGCTTCTAAGATGAAGCAATAGCCGTAAGAAGCAGTACAATTCAAGTTTTGGTTATCGATTATTGATTTTTTGCAGCTTTGGTGCCTTGGACAAGAGGTGGAACCTTAAGATTTTGCATGAAAGGAGGACTAGCAGCCGCGTTGCACGGGAGAATGTGAAAAGTGTTCATATGTAGTAAAAACCTGAGAAATCCGTCGGTTTTCGTCATTTGTTATCGAATCGACTTAAAGCCAGATCGTCACATTGGCCGCTTTTCTCTCTGAAACGGTTACGTTTATCGTCTGCAAAGCTATGTCACTTGCTGCGGTATGCGGAGACACTAAAAGCACCATAGTAGAACACAGAAGAAGCTTCTAAGTTGAAGCAATAGCCTTAACAAGCAGTACAATTCAAGTTTTGGTTATCGATTATTGATTTTTAGCCGGATTTGGTGCCTTGGACATGAGGTGGAGCCTTAAGATTTTGCATGAAAGGAGGACTAGCAGCTGCGTTCACGGGAGTATGTGAAAAGGGTTCATATGTAGTAAAAACCTGAGAAATCCGTCCGTTTTCGTCATTTGTTATCGAATCTACTTAAAGCCAGATCGTCACATTGGCCGCTTTTCTCTCTGAAACGGTTACGTTTATCGTCTGCAAAGCTATGTCACGTGCTGCGGTATGTGGAGACACTAAAAGCACCATAGTAGAACACACAAGAAGCTTCTAAGTTGAAGCAATAACCAGTACGAAGTAGTACAAATCAAGTTTTAGTTGTCGATTATTCACTTTTTAGCCGGCTTTATTGGCGTGGACATGACCTAGTACCTTAAGATTTTGCTTGAAAGGAGGACTAGCAGCCGCGTTGCACGAGAGAATGTGAAAAGTGTTCATATGTACTAAAAACCTGAGAAATCCGTCCGTTTTCGTCATTTGTTATCGAATCGACTTAAAGCCAGATCTTCACATTGGCCGCTTTTCTCTCTGAGACGGTTACATTTATCGTCTGCAAAGGTATGTCGCGTGCTGCGGTATGCGGAGACACTAAAAGCACCATAGTAGAACACAGAAGAAGCTTCTAAGATGAAGTAATAGCCAGTAAGAAGTAGTACAATTCAAGTTTTAGGCGTCGATTATTCACTTTTTAGAGGGCTTTGGTGGCTTGGACATGACCTAGGACTTTAAGATTTTGCATGAAAGGAATACTAGCAGCCGCGTTGCACGGGAGAATGTGAAAAGTGTTCATATGTAGTAAAAACCTGAGAAATCCGTCTGTTTTCGTCATTTATTATCGAATCGACTTAAAGCCAGATCGTCACATTGGCCGCTTTTCTCTCTGAGACGCTTTCATTTATCGTCTGCAAAGCTATGTCGCGTGCTGCGGTATGCGGAGACACTAAAAGCACCATAGTAGAACACAGAAGAAGCTTCTAAGTTGAAGCAATAGCCATAAGAAGCAGTACAATTCAAGTTTTGTTTGTCGTTTATTGATTTTTAGCGGCTTTGGTGAATTGGGCAAGAGGTGGAACCTTAAGATTTTGCATGAAAGGAGGACTAGCAGCTGCGTTGCACGGGAGAATGTGAAAAGTGTTCATATGTAGTAAAAACCTGAGAAATCCGCCCGTTTTCGTCATTTGTTGTCGAATCGACTTAAAGCCAGATCGTCACATTGGCCGCTCTTCTCTCTGAATTGGTTACATTTATCGTCTGCAAAGCTATGTCGCGTGCTGCGCTATGCGGAGACACTAAAAGCTCCATAGTAGAACACAGAAGAAGCTTCTAAGTTGAAGCAATAGCCAGTAAGAAGTAGTACAATTCAAGTTTTAGTTGTCGATTATTCACATTTTAGCCAGCTTTGGTGGCTTGGACATGACCTAGGACCTTAATATTTTGCATGAAAGGAGGACTAGCAGCCGCGGTGCACGGGAGGATGTGAAAAGTGTTCATATGTAGTAAAAACCTGAGAAATCAATCCGTTTTCGTCATTTGTTATCGAATCGACTTAAAGCCAGATCGTCACATTGGCCGCTTTTCTCTCTGAGACGGTTACATTTATCGTCTGCAAAGCTATGTCGCGTGCTGCGGTATGCGGAGACACTAAAAGCACCATAGTAGAACACAGAATAAGCTTCTAAGTTGAAGCAATGGCCAGTAAGAAGTAGTACAATTCTAGTTTTGGTTATCGATTATTGAGTTTTAGCCGGCTTTGGTACCTTGGGCATGAGGTGGAACCTTAAGATTTTGCATGAAAGGAGGACTAGCAGCTGCGTTGCACGGGAGAATGTGAAAAGGGTTCATATGTAGTAAAAACCTGAGAAATCCGTCTGTTTTCGTCATTTGATATCGAATCGACTTAAAGCCAGATCGTCACATTGGCCGCTTTTCTCTCTGAAACGGTTACGTTTATCGTCTGCAAAGCAATGTCACGTGCTGCGGTATGCGGAGACACTAAAAGCACCATAGTAGAACACAGAAGAAGCTTCAAAGTTGAAGCAATAACCAGTACGAAGTAGTACAATTCAAGTTTTAGGCGTCGATTATTCACTTTTTAGCCGGCTTTGGTGGCTTGGACATGACCTAGGACCTTAATATTTTGCATGAAAGGAGGACTAGCAGCCGCGTTGCACGGGAGAATGTGAAAAGTGTTCATATGTAGTAAAAACCTGAGAAATCCGTCCGTTTTCGTCTTTTGTTATCGAATCGACTTAAAGCCAGATCGTCACATTGGCCGCTTTTCTCTCTGAGACGGTTACATTTATCGTCTGCAAAGCTATTACGCGTGCTGCGGTATGCGGAGACACTAAAAGCACCATAGTAGAACACAGAAGAATCTTCTAAGTTGAAGCAAAAGCCATAAGAAGCAGTACAATTCAAGTTTTGGTTATCGATTATTGATTTTTAGCGGCTTTGGTGCCTTGGACAAGAGGTGGAACCTTTAGATTTTGCATGAAAGGAGGACTAACAGCCGCGTTGCACGGGAGAATGTGAAAAGTGTTCATATGTACTAAAAACCTGAGAAATCCGTCCGTTTTTGTCATTTGTTATCGAACCGACTTAAAGCCAGATCGTCACATTGGCCGCTTTTCTCTCTGAGACGGTTACATTTATCGTCTGCAAAGCTATGTCGCGTGCTGCCGTATGCGGAGACACTAAAAGCACCATAGTGGAACACAGAATAAGCTTCTAAGTTGAAGCAATGGCCAGTAAGAAGTAGTACAATTCAAGTCTTGGCTATCGATTATTGATCTTTACCCGGCTTTGGTGCCTTGGACATGAGGTCGATCCTTAAGATTTTGCTTGAAAGGAGGACTAGAAGCTGCGTTGCACGGGAGAATGTAAAAAGGGTTCATATGTAGTAAAAACCTGAGAAATCCGTCCGTTTTCGTCATTTGTTATCGAATCGACTTAAAGCCAGATCGTCACTTTGGCCGCTTTTCTCTCTGAAATGGTTACGTTTATCGTCTGCAAGGCTATGTCACGTGCTGCGGTATGCGGAGACACTAAAAGCACCATAGTAGAACACAGAAGAGGCTTCTAAGTTGAAGCAATAAAAAGTAACGAGTAGTACAATTCAAGTATTAGTTGTCGATTATTCACTTTTTAGCCGGCTTTATTGGCTTGGACATGACCTAGTACCTTAAGATTTTGCATGAAAGGAGCATTAGCAGCCGCGTTGCACGGGAGAATGTGAAAAGTGTTCATATGTACTAAAAACCTGAGAAATCCGTCCGTTTTCGTCATTTGTTATCGAATCGACTTAAAGCCAGATCGCCACATTGGCCGCTTTTCTCTCTGAGACGGTTACATTTATCGTCTGCAAAGCTATGTCGCGTGCTGCGGTATGCGGAGACACTAAAAGCACCATAGTAGAACACAGAAGAAGCTTCTAAGTTGAAGCAATAACCAGTACGAAGTAGTACAATTCAAGTTTTAGTTGTCGATTATTCACTTTTTAGCCGGCTTTATTGACTTGGACATGACCTAGTACCTTAAGATTTTGCTTGAAAGGAGGACTAGCAGCCGCGTTGCACGGGAGAATGTGAAAAGTGTTCAGATGTACTAAAAACCTGAGAAATCCGTCCGTTTTCGTCATTTGTTATCGAATCGACTTAAAGCCAGATCGTCACATTAGCCGCTTTTCTCTCTGAGACGGTTACATTTATCGTCTGCAAAGCTATGTCGCGTGCTGCGGTATGCGGAGACACTGAAAGCAGCATAGTAGAACACAGAAGAAGCTTCTAAGTTGAAGTAATAGATAGTAAGAAGTAGTACAATTCAAGTTTTAGGCGTCGATTATTCACTTTTTAGCCAGTTTTGGTGGCTTGGACATGACCTTGTACCTAAAGATTTTGCATGAAAGGAGGACTGGTAGCCGCGTTGCACGGGAGAACGTGAAAGGTGTTCATATGTAGTAAAAACCTGAGATATCCGTCCGTTTTCGTCATTTGTTATCGAATCGACTTAAAGCCAGATCGTCACATTGGCCGCTTTTCTCTCTGAGACGGTTACATTTATCGTCTGCAAAGCTATGTCGCGTGCTGTGGTATGCGGAGACACTAAAAGAACCATAGTAGAACACAGAAGAAGCTTCTAAAATGAAGTAATAGCCAGTAAGAAGTAGTACAATTCAAGTTTTAGGCGTCGATTATTCACTTTGTAGCCGGCTTAGGTGGCTTGGACATGACCTAGGACTTTAAGATTTTGCATGAAAGTAGGACTAGCAGCCGCGTTGCACGGAGAATGTGAAAAGTGTTCATATGTAGTAAAAAGCTGAGAAATCCGTCCGTTTTCGTCATTTGTTATCGAATCGACTTAAAGCCAGATCGTCACACTGGCCGCTTTTCTCTCTGAGACGGTTACATTTATCGTCTGCAATGCTATGTCGCGTGCTGCGGTATGCGGAGACACTAAAAGCACCATAGTGGAACAATGAATAAGCTTCTAAGTTGAAGCAATGGCCAGTAAGAAGTAGTACAATTCAAGTTTTGGCTATAGATTATTGATCTTTAACCGGCTTTGGTGCCTTGGACATGAGGTCGAACCTTAAGATTTTGCTTGAAAGAAGGACTAGCAGCTGCGTTGCACGGGAGTATGTGAAAAGGGTTCATATGTAGTAAAAACCTGAGAAACCCGTCCGTCTTCGTCATTCGTTATCGAATCGACTTAGAGCCAGATCGTCACTATGGCCGCTTTTCTCTCTGAGACGGTTACGTTTATCGTCTGCAAAGCTATGTCACGTGCTGCGGTATGCGGAGACACTAAAAGCACCATAGTACAACACGGAAGAAGCTTCTAAGTTGAAGCAATAAAAAGTAACAAGTAGTACAATTCAAGTATTAGTTGTCGATTATTCACTTTTTAGCCGGCTTTATTGGCTTGGACATGACCTAGTACCTAAAGATTTTGCATGAAAGGAGGACTTGCAGCCGCGTTGCACGGGAGAATATGAAAAGTGTTCATATGTACTAAAAACCTGAGAAATCCGTCCGTTTTCGTCATTTGTTATCGAATCGACTTAAAGCCAGATCGTCACATTGGCCGCTTTTCTCTCTGAGACGGTTACATTTATCGTCTGCAAAGCTATGTCGCGTGCTGCGGTACGCGGAGACACTAAAAGCACCATAGTAGAACACAGAAGAAGCTTCTAAGTTGAAGCAATAACCAGTACGAAGTAGTACAATTCAAGTTTTAGTTGTCGATTATTCACTTTTTAGCCGGCTTTATTGACTTGGACATGACCTAGTACCTTAAGATTTTGCTTGAAAGGAGGACTAGCAGCCGCGTTGCACGGGAGAATGTGAAAAGTGTTCATATGTACTAAAAACCTGAGAAATCCGTCCGTTTTCGTCATTTGTTATCGAATCGACTTAAAGCCAGATCGTCACATTGGCCGCTTTTCTCTCTGAGACGGTTACATTTATCGTCTGCAAAGCTATGTCGCGTGCTGCCGTATGCGGAGACACTAAAAGCAGCATAGTAGAACACAGAAGAAGCTTCTAAGTTGAAGCAATGGCCAGTAAGAAGTAGTACAATTCAAGTTTTGGCTATCGATTATTGATCTTTAGCCGGCTTTGGTGCCTTGGACATGAGGTCGAACCTTAAGATTTTGCTTGAAAGAAGGACTAGCAGCTGCGTTGCACGGGAGTATGTGAAAAGGGTTCATATGTAGTAAAAACCTGAGAAATCCGTCCGTTTTCGTCATTTGTTATCGAATCGACTTAGAGCCAGATCGTCACTATGGCCGCTTTTCTCTTTGAAATGGTTACGTTTATCGTCTGCAAAGCTATGTCACGTGCTGCGGTATGCGGAGACACTAAAAGCACCATAGTAGAACACAGAAGAAGCTTCTAAGTTGAAGCAATAAAAAGTAACAAGTAGTACAATTCAAGTATTAGTTGTCGATTATTCACTTTTTAGCCGGCTTTATTGGCTTGGACATGACCTAGTACCTAAAGATTTTGCATGAAAGGAGGACTTGCAGCCGCGTTGCACGGGAGAATGTGAAAAGTGTTCATATGTACTAAAAACCTGAGAAATCCGTCCGTTTTCGTCATTTGTTATCGAATCGACTTAAAGCCAGATCGTCACATTGGCCGCTTTTTTCTCTGAGACGGTTACATTTATCGTCTGCGAAGCTATGTCGCGTGCTGCGGTATGCGGAGACACTAAAAGACCATAGTAGAACACAGAAGAAGCTTCTAAGTTGAAGCAATAGCCATAAGAAGCAATACAATTCAAGTTTTGGTTATCGATTATTGATTTTTAGCGGCTTTGGTGCCTTGGACAAGAGTTGGAACCTTTAGATTTTGCATGAAAGGAGGACTAACAGCCGCGTTGCACGGGAGAATGTGAAAAGTGTTCATATGTACTAAAAACCTGAGAAATCCGTCCGTTTTTCGTCATTTGTTATCGAATCGACTTAAAGCCAGATCGCCACATTGGCCGCTTTTCTCCCTGAGACGGTTACATTTATCGTCTGCAAAGCTATGTCGCGTGCTGCGGTATGCGGAGACACTAAAAGCACCATAGTAGAACACAGAAGAAGCTTCTAAGTTGAAGCAATAACCAGTACGAAGTAGTACAATTCAAGTTTTAGGCGTCGATTATTCACTTTTTAGCCAGTTTTGGTGGCTTGGACATGACCTAGGACCTTAAGATTTTGCATGAAAGGAGGACTGGTAGCCGCGTTGCACGGGAGAATGTGAAAGGTGTTCATATGTAGTAAAAACCTGAGTTATCCGTCCGTTTTCGTCATTTGTTATCGAATCGACTTAAAGCCAGATCGTCACTATGGCCGCTTTTCTCTCTGAAATGGTTACGTTTATCGTCTGCAAAGCTATGTCACGTGCTGCGGTATGCGGAGACACTAAAAGCACCATAGTAGAACACAGAAGAAGCTTCTAAGTTGAAGCAATAAAAAGTAACAAGTAGTACAATTCATGTAAGAGTTGTCGATTATTCACTTTTTAGCTGGCTTTATTGGCTTGGACATGACCTAGTACCTTAAGATTTTGCATGAAAGGAGGATTAGCAGCCGCGTTGCACGGGAAAATGTGAAAAGTGTTCATATGTACTAAAAACCTGAGAAATCCATCCGTTTTCGTCATTTGTTATCGAATCGACTTAAAGCCAGGTCGTCACATTGGCCGCTTTTCTCTCAGAGACGGTTACATTTATCGTCTGCAAAGCTATGTCGCGTGCTGCGGTATGCGGAGACACTAAAAGCACCATAGTAGAACACAGAATAAGCTTCTAAGTTGAAGCAATGGCCAGTAAGAAGTAGTACAATTCAAGTCTTGGCTATCGATTATTGATCTTTGGCCGGCTTTGGTGCCTTGGACATGAGGTCGATCCTTAAGATTTTGCTTGAAAGGAGGACTAGAAGCTGCGTTGCATGGGAGAATGTGAAAAGGGTTCATATGTACTAAAAACCTGAGAAATCCGTCCGTTTTCGTCATTTGTTATCGAATCGACTTAGAGCCAGATCGTCACATTGGCCGCTTTTCTCTCTGAAATGGTTACGTTTATCGTCTGCAAAGCTATGTCACGTGCTGCGGTATGCGGAGACACTAAAAGCACCATAGTAGAACACAGAAGAAGCTTCTAAGTTGAAGCAATAAAAAGTAACAAGTAGTACAATTCAAGTATTAGTTGTCGATTATTCACTTTTTAGCCGGCTTTATTGGCTTGGACATGACCTAGTACCTAAAGATTTTGCATGAAAGGAGGACTTGCAGCCGCGTTGCACGGGAGAATGTGAAAAGTGTTCATATGTACTAAAAACCTGAGAAATCCGTCCGTTTTCGTCATTTGTTATCGAATCGACTTAAAGCCAGATCGCCACATTGGCCGCTTTTCTCTCTGAGACGGTTACATTTATCGTCTGCAAAGCTATGTCGCGTGCTGCGGTATGCGGAGACACTAAAAGCACCATAGTAGAACACAGAAGAAGCTCTAAGTTGAAGCAATAACCAGTACGAAGTAGTACAATTCAAGTTTTAGTTGTCGATTATTCACTTTTTAGCCGGCTTTATTGACTTGGACATGACCTAGTACCTTAAGATTTTGCTTGAAAGAGGGACTAGCAGCCGCGTTGCACGGGAGAATGTGAAAAGTGTTCATATGTACTAAAAACCTGAGAAATCCGTCCGTTTTCGTCATTTGTTATCGAATCGACTTAAAGCCAGATCGCCACATTGGCCGCTTTTCTCTCTGAGACGGTTACATTTATCGTCTGCAAAGCTATGTCGCGTGCTGCGGTATGCGGAGACACTAAAAGCACCATAGTAGAACACAGAAGAAGCTTCTAAGTTGAAGCAATAACCAGTACGAAGTAGTACAATTCAAGTTTTAGGCGTCGATTATTCACTTTTTAGCCAGTTTTGGTGGCTTGGACATGACCTAGGACCTTAAGATTTTGCATGAAAGGAGGACTGGTAGCCGCGTTGCACGGGAGAATGTGAAAGGTGTTCATATGTAGTAAAAACCTGAGATATCCGTCCGTTTTCGTCATTTGTTATCGAATCGACTTAATGCCAGATCGTCACATTGGCCGCTTTTCTCTCTGAGACGGTTACATTTATCGTCTGCAAAGCTATGTCGCGTGCTGCGGTATGCGGAGACACTAAAAGCACCATAGTGGAACAATGAATAAGCTTCTAAGTTGAAGCAATGGCCAGTAAGAAGTAGTACAATTCAAGTTTTGGCTATCGATTATTGATCTTTAGCCGGCTTTGGTGCCTTGGACATGAGGTCGAACCTTAAGATTTTGCTTGAAAGAAGGGCTAGCAGCTGCGTTGCACGGGAGTATGTGAAAAGGGTTCATATGTAGTAAAAACCTGAGAAATCCGTCCGTTTTCGTCATTTGTTATCGAATCGACTTAAAGCCAGATCGTCACTTTGGCCGCTTTTCTCTCTGAAATGGTCACGTTTATCGTCTGCAAAGCTATGTCACGTGCTGCGGTATGCGGAGACACTAAAAGCACCATAGTAGAACACAGAGGAAGCTTCTAAGTTGAAGCAATAAAAAGTAACAAGTAGTACAATTCATGTAAGAGTTGTCGATTATTCACTTTTTAGCTGGCTTTATTGGCTTGGACATGACCTAGTACCTTAAGATTTTGCATGAAAGGAGGATTAGCAGCCGCGTTGCACGGGAATATGTGAAAAGTGTTCATATGTACTAAAAACCTGAGAAATCCATCCGTTTTCGTCATTTGTTATCGAATCGACTTAAAGCCAGATCGTCACATTGGCCGCTTTTCTCTCTGAGACGGTTACATTTATCGTCTGCAAAGCTATGTCGCGTGCTGCGGTATGCGGAGACACTAAAAGCACCATAGTAGAACACAGAATAAGCTTCTAAGTTGAAGCAATGGCCAGTAAGAAGTAGTACAATTCAAGCCTTGGCTATCGATTATTGATCTTTGGCCGGCTTTGGTGCCTTGGACATGAGGTCGATCCTTAAGATTTTGCTTGAAAGGAGGACTAGAAGCTGCGTTGCATGGGAGAATGTGAAAAGGGTTCATATGTAGTAAAAACCTGAGAAATCCGTCCGTTTTCGTCATTTGTTATCGAATCGACTTAAAGCCAGATCGTCACATTGGCCGCTTTTCTCTCTGAAATGGTTACGTTTATCGTCTGCAAGGCTATGTCACGTGCTGCGGTATGCGGAGACACTAAAAGCACCATAGTAGAACACAGAAGAGGCTTCTAAGTTGAAGCAATAAAAAGTAACGTGTAGTACAATTCAAGTATTAGTTGTCGATTATTCACTTTTTAGCCGGCTTTATTGGCTTGGACATGACCTAGTACCTTAAGATTTTGCATGAAAGGAGGACTAGCAGCCGCGTTGCACGGGAGAATGTGAAAAGTGTTCATATGTAGTAAAAACCTGAGAAATCCGTCCGTTTTCGTCATTTGTTATCGAATCGACTTAAAGCCAGATCGCCACATTGGCCGCTTTTCTCTCTGAGACGGTTACATTTATCGTCTGCAAAGCTATGTCGCGTGCTGCGGTATGCGGAGACACTAAAAGCACCATAGTAGAACACAGAAGAAGCTTCTAAGTTGAAGCAATAACCAGTACGAAGTAGTACAATTCAAGTTTTAGTTGTCGATTATTCACTTTTTAGCCGGCTTTATTGACTTGGACATGACCTAGTACCTTAAGATTTTGCTTGAAAGGAGGACTAGCAGCCGCGTTGCACGGGAGAATGTGAAAAGTGTTCATATGTAGTAAAAACCTGAGAAATCCGTCCGTTTTCGTCATTTGTTATCGAATCGACTTAAAGCCAGATCGTCACATTGGCCGCTTTTCTCTCTGAGACGGTTACATTTATCGTCTGCAAAGCTATGTCGCGTGCTGCGTTATGCGGAGACACTAAAAGCAGCATAGTAGAACACAGAAGAAGCTTCTAAGTTGAAGCAATGGCCAGTAAGAAGTAGTACAATTCAAGTTTTGGCTATCGATTATTGATTTTTAGCCGGCTTTGGTGCCTTGGACATGAGGTCGAACCTTAAGATTTTGCTTGAAAGAAGGACTAGCAGCTGCGTTGCACGGGAGTATGTGAAAAGGGTTCATATGTAGTAAAAACCTGAGAAATCCGTCCGTTTTCGTCATTTGTTATCGAATCGACTTAGAGCCAGATCGTCACTATGGCCGCTTTTCTCTCTGAAATGGTTACGTTTATCGTCTGCAAAGCTATGTCACGTGCTGCGGTATGCGGAGACACTAAAAGCACCATAGTAGAACACAGAAGAAGCTTCTAAGTTGAAGCAATAAAAAGTAACAAGTAGTACAATTCAAGTATTAGTTGTCGATTATTCACTTTTTAGCCGGCTTTATTGGCTTGGACATGACCTAGTACCTAAAGATTTTGCATGAAAGGAGGACTTGCAGCCGCGTTGCACGGGAGAATGTGAAAAGTGTTCATATGTACTAAAAACCTCAGAAATCCGTCCGTTTTCGTCATTTGTTATCGAATCGACTTAAAGCCAGATCGTCACATTGGCCGCTTTTCTCTCTGAGACGGTTACATTTATCGTCTGCGAAGCTATGTCGCGTGCTGCGGTATGCGGAGACACTAAAAGCACCATAGTAGAACACAGAAGAAGCTTCTAAGTTGAAGCAATAGCCATAAGAAGCAGTACAATTCAAGTTTTGGTTATCGATTATTGATTTTTAGCGGCTTTGGTGCCTTGGACAAGAGTTGGAACCTTTAGATTTTGCATGAAAGGAGGACTAACAGCCGCGTTGCACGGGAGAATGTGTAAAGTGTTCATATGTACTAAAAACCTGAGAAATCCGTCCGTTTTCGTCATTTGTTATCGAACCGACTTAAAGCCAGATCGTCACATTGGCCGCTTTTCTCTCTGAGACGGTTACATTTATCGTCTGCAAAGCTATGTCGCGTGCTGCCGTATGCGGAGACACTAAAAGCACCATAGTGGAACACAGAATAAGCTTCTAAGTTGAAGCAATGGCCAGTAAGAAGTAGTACAATTCAAGTCTTGGCTATCGATTATTGATCTTTAGCCGGCTTTGGTGCCTTGGACATGAGGTCGATCCTTAAGATTTTGCTTGAAAGGAGGACTAGAAGCTGCGTTGCACGGGAGAATGTGAAAAGGGTTCATATGTAGTAAAAACCTGAGAAATCCGTCCGTTTTCGTCATTTGTTATCGAATCGACTTAAAGCCAGATCGTCACTTTGGCCGCTTTTCTCTCTGAAATGGTTACGTTTATCGTCTGCAAGGCTATGTCACGTGCTGCGGTATGCGGAGACACTAAAAGCACCATAGTAGAACACAGAAGAGGCTTCTAAGTTGAAGCAATAAAAAGTAACGAGTAGTACAATTCAAGTATTAGTTGTCGATTATTCACTTTTTAGCCGGCTTTATTGGCTTGGACATGACCTAGTACCTTAAGATTTTGCATGAAAGGAGGATTAGCAGCCGCGTTGCACGGGAGAATGTGAAAAGTGTTCATATGTACTAAAAACCTGAGAAATCCGTCCGTTTTCGTCATTTGTTATCGAATCGACTTAAAGCCAGATCGCCACATTGGCCGCTTTTCTCTCTGAGACGGTTACATTTATCGTCTGCAAAGCTATGTCGCGTGCTGCGGTATGCGGAGACACTAAAAGCACCATAGTAGAACACAGAAGAAGCTTCTAAGTTGAAGCAATAACCAGTACGAAGTAGTACAATTCAAGTTTTAGGCGTCGATTATTCACTTTTTAGCCAGTTTTGGTGGCTTGGACATGACCTAGGACCTTAAGATTTTGCATGAAAGGAGGACTGGTAGCCGCGTTGCACGGGAGAATGTGAAAGGTGTTCATATGTTGTAAAAACCTGAGATATCCGTCCGTTTTCGTCATTTGTTATCGAATCGACTTAATGCCAGATCGTCACATTGGCCGCTTTTCTCTCTGAGACGGTTACATTTATCGTCTGCAAAGCTATGTCGCGTGCTGCGGTATGCGGAGACACTAAAAGCACCATAGTGGAACAATGAATAAGCTTCTAAGTTGAAGCAATGGCCAGTAAGAAGTAGTACAATTCAAGTTTTGGCTATCGATTATTGATCTTTAGCCGGCTTTGGTGCCTTGGACATGAGGTCGAACCTTAAGATTTTGCTTGAAAGAAGGACTAGCAGCTGCGTTGCACGGGAGTATGTGAAAAGGGTTCATATGTAGTAAAAACCTGAGAAATCCGTCCGTTTTCGTCATTTGTTATCGAATCGACTTAAAGCCAGATCGTCACTATGGCCGCTTTTCTCTCTGAAATGGTTACGTTTATCGTCTGCAAAGCTATGTCACGTGCTGCGGTACGCGGAGACACTAAAAGCACCATAGTAGAACACAGAAGAAGCTTCTAAGTTGAAGCAATAAAAAGTAACGAGTAGTACAATTCAAGTATTAGTTGTCGATTATTCACTTTTTAGCCGGCTTTATTGGCTTGGACATGACCTAGTACCTTAAGATTTTGCATGAAAGGAGGATTAGCAGCCGCGTTGCACGGGAGAATGTGAAAAGTGTTCATATGTACTAAAAACCTGAGAAATCCGTCCGTTTTCGTCATTTGTTATCGAATCGACTTAAAGCCAGATCGCCACATTGGCCGCTTTTCTCTCTGAGACGGTTACATTTATCGTCTGCAAAGCTATGTCGCGTGCTGCGGTATGCGGAGACACTAAAAGCACCATAGTAGAACACAGAAGAAGCTTCGAAGTTGAAGCAATAACCAGTACGAAGTAGTACAATTCAAGATTTAGTTGTCGATTATTCACTTTTTAGCCGGCTTTATTGACTTGGACATGACCTAGTACCTTAAGATTTTGCTTGAAAGGAGGACTAGCAGCCGCGTTGCACGGGAGAATGTGAAAAGTGTTCATATGTACTAAAAACCTGAGAAATCCGTCCGTTTTCGTCATTTGTTATCGAATCGACTTAAAGCCAGATCGTCACATTGGCCGCTTTTCTCTCTGAGACGGTTACATTTATCGTCTGCAAAGCTATGTCGCGTGCTGCCGTATGCGGAGACACTAAAAGCAGCATAGTAGAACACAGAAGAAGCTTCTAAGTTGAAGCAATGGCCAGTAAGAAGTAGTACAATTCAAGTTTTGGCTATCGATTATTGATCTTTAGCCGGCTTTGGTGCCTTGGACATGAGGTCGAACCTTAAGATTTTGCTTGAAAGAAGGACTAGCAGCTGCGTTGCACGGGAGTATGTGAAAAGGGTTCATATGTAGTAAAAACCTGAGAAATCCGTCCGTTTTCGTCATTTGTTATCGAATCGACTTAGAGCCAGATCGTCACAATGGCCGCTTTTCTCTCTGAAATGGTTACGTTTATCGTCTGCAAAGCTATGTCACGTGCTGCGGTATGCGGAGACACTAAAAGCACCATAGTAGAACACAGAAGAAGCTTCTAAGTTGAAGCAATAAAAAGTAACAAGTAGTACAATTCAAGTATTAGTTGTCGATTATTCACTTTTTAGCCGGCTTTATTGGCTTGGACATGACCTAGTACCTAAAGATTTTGCATGGAAGGAGGACTTGCAGCCGCGTTGCACGGGAGAATGTGAAAAGTGTTCATATGTACTAAAAACCTGAGAAATCCGTCCGTTTTCGTCATTTGTTATCGAATCGACTTAAAGCCAGATCGTCACATTGGTCGCTTTTCTCTCTGAGACGGTTACATTTATCGTCTGCGAAGCTATGTCGCGTGCTGCGGTATGAGGAGACACTAAAAGCACCATAGTAGAACACAGAAGAAGCTTCTAAGTTGAAGCAATAGCCATAAGAAGCAGTACAATTCAAGTTTTGGTTATCGATTATTGATTTTTAGCGGCTTTGGTGCCTTGGACAAGAGTTGGAACCTTTAGATTTTGCATGAAAGGAGGACTAACAGCCGCGTTGCACGGGAGAATGTGAAAAGTGTTCATATGTACTAAAAACCTGAGAAATCCGTTTTTTTTCGTCATTTGTTATTGAACCGACTTAAAGCCAGATCGTCACATTGGCCGCTTTTCTCTCTGAGACGGTTACATTTATCGTCTGCAAAGCTATGTCGCGTGCTGCCGTATGCGGAGACACTAAAAGCACCATAGTAGAACACAGAAGAAGCTTCTAAGTTGAAGCAATAGCCATAAGAAGCAGTACAATTCAAGTTTTGGTTATCGATTAATGATTTTTAGCGGCTTTGGTGCCTTGGACAAGAGTTGGAACCTTTAGATTTTGCATGAAAGGAGGATTAGCAGCCGCGTTGCACGGGAAAATGTGAAAAGTGTTCATATGTACTAAAAACCTGAGAAATCCATCCGTTTTCGTCATTTGTTATCGAATTGACTTAAAGCCAGATCGTCACATTGGCCGCTTTTCTCTCTGAGACGGTTACATTTATCGTCTGCAAAGCTATGTCGCGTGCTGCGGTATGCGGAGACACTATAAGCACCATAGTAGAACACAGAAGAAGCTTCTAAGTTGAAGCAATAGCCAGTAAGAAGTAGTACAATTCAAGTCTTGGCTATCGATTATTGATCTTTAGCCGGCTTTGGTGCCTTGGACATGAGGTCGATCCTTAAGATTTTGCTTGAAAGGAGGACTAGAAGCTGCGTTGCACGGGAGAATGTGAAAAGGGTTCATATGTAGTAAAAACCTGAGAAATCCGTCCGTTTTCGTCATTTGTTTTCGAATCGACTTAAAGCCAGATCGTCACTTTGGCCGCTTTTCTCTCTGAAATGGTTACGTTTATCGTCTGCAAGGCTATGCCACGTGCTGCGGTATGCGGAGACACTAGAAGCACCATAGTAGAACACAGAAGAGGCTTCTAAGTTGAAGCAATAAAAAGTAACGAGTAGTACAATTCAAGTATTAGTTGTCGATTATTCACTTTTTAGCCGGCTTTATTGGCTTGGACATGACCTAGTACCTTAAGATTTTGCATGAAAGGAGGATTAGCAGCCGCGTTGCACGGGAGAATGTGAAAAGTGTTCATATGTACTAAAAACCTGAGAAATCCGTCCGTTTTCGTCATTTGTTATCGAATCGACTTAAAGCCAGATCGCCACATTGGCCGCTTTTCTCTCTGAGACGGTTACATTTATCGTCTGCAAAGCTATGTCGCGTGCTGCGGTATGCGAAGACACTAAAAGCACCATAGTAGGACACAGAAGAAGCTTCTAAGTTGAAGCAATAACCAGTACGAAGTAGTACAATTCAAGTTTTAGTTGTCGATTATTCACTTTTTAGCCGGCTTTATTGACTTGGACATGACCTAGTACCTTAAGATTTTGCTTGAAAGGGGGACTAGCAGCCGCGTTGCACGGGAGAATGTGAAAAGTGTTCATAGGTACTAAAAACCTGAGAAATCCGTCCGTTTTCGTCATTTGTTATCGAATCGACTTAAAGCCAGATCGTCACATTGGCCGCTTTTCTCTCTGAGACGGTTACATTTATCGTCTGCAAAGCTATGTCGCGTGCTGCGGTATGCGGAGACACTAAAAGCACCATAGTAGAACACAGAAGAAGCTTCTAAGTTGAAGTAATAGCCAGTAAGAAGTAGTACAATTCAAGTTTTAGGCGTCGATTATTCACTTTTTAGCCAGTTTTGGTGGCTTGGACATGACCTAGGACCTTAAGATTTTGCATGAAAGGAGGACTGGTAGCCGCGTTGCACGGGAGAATGTGAAAGGTGTTCATATGTAGTAAAAACCTGAGATATCCGTCCGTTTTCGTCATTTGTTATCGAATCGACTTAAAGCCAGATCGTCACATGGGCCGCTTTTCTCTCTGAGACGGTTACATTTATCGTCTGCAAAGCTATGTCGCGTGCTGCGGTATGCGGAGACACTAAAAGCACCATAGTGGAACAATGAATAAGCTTCTAAGTTGAAGCAATGGCCAGTAAGAAGTAGTACAATTCAAATTTTGGCTATCGATTATTGATCTTTAGCCGGCTTTGGTGCCTTGCACATGAGGTCGAACCTTAAGATTTTGCTTGAAAGAAGGACTAGCAGCTGCGTTGCACGGGAGAATGTGAAAAGGGTTCATATGTAGTAAAAACCTGAGAAATCCGTCCGTTTTCGTCATTTGTTATCGAATCGACTTAAAGCCTGATCGTCACTATGGCCGCTTTTCTCTCTGAAATGGTTACGTTTATCGTCTGCAAAGCTATGTCACGTGCTGCGGTATGCGGAGACACTAAAAGCACCATAGTAGAACACAGAAGAAGCTTCTAAGTTGAAGCAATAAAAAGTAACAAGTAGTACAATTCAAGTATTAGTTGTCGATTATTCACTTTTTAGCCGGCTTTATTGGCTTGGACATGACCTAGTACCTAAAGATTTTGCATGAAAGGAGGACTTGCAGCCGCGTTGCACGGGAGAATGTGAAAAGTGTTCATATGTACTAAAAACCTGAGAAATCCGTCCGTTTTCGTCATTTGTTATCGAATCGACTTAAAGCCAGATCGTCACATTGGCCGCTTTTCTCTCTGAGACGGTTACATTTATCGTCTGCAAAGCTATGTCGCGTGCTGCGGTATGCGGAGACACTAAAAGCACCATAGTAGAACACAGAAGAAGCTTCTAAGTTGAAGCAATAGCCATAAGAAGCAGTACAATTCAAGTTTTGGTTATCGATTATTGATTTTTAGCGGCTTTGGTGCCTTGGACAAGAGGTGGAACCTTAAGTTTTTGCATGAACGGAGGACTAGAAGCCGCGTTGCACGGGAGTATGTGAAAAGGGTTCATATGTAGTAAAAACCTGAGAAATCCGCCCGTTTTCGTCATTTGTTATCGAATCAACTTAAAGCCAGATCGTCACATTGGCCGCTTTTCTCTCTGAGACGGTTACGTTTATCGTCTGCAAAGCTATGTCGCGTGCTGCGGTATGCGGAGACACTAAAAGCACCATAGTAGAACACAGAAGAAGCTTCTAAGTTGAAGTAATAGCCAGTAAGAATTAGTACAATTCAAGTTTTAGGCGTCGATTATTCACTTTTTAGCCAGTTTGATTGCTTGGACATGACCTAGGACCTAAATATTTTGCATGAAAGGAGGACTAACAGCCGCGGTGCACGGGAGAATGTGAAAAGTGTTCATATGTACTAAAAACCTGAGAAATCCGTCCGTTTTCGTCATTCGTTATCGAATCGACTTAAAGCCAGATCGTCACTATTGCCGCTTTCCTCTCTGAAACGGTTACGTCTATCGTCTGCAAAGCTATGTCACGTGCTGCGGTATGCGGAGACACTAAAAGCACCATAGCAGAACACAGAAGAAGCTTCTAAGTTGAAGCAATAAAAAGTAACAAGTAGTAGAATTCAAGTATTAGTTGTCGATTATTTACTTTTTAGCCGGCTTTATTGGCTTGGACATGACCCAGTACCCTAAGATTTTGCATGAAAGGAGGACTAGCAGCCGCGTTGCACGGTAGAATGTGAAAAGAGTTCATATGTACTAAAAACCTGAGAAATCCGTCCGTTTTCGTCATTTGTTATCGAATCGACTTAAAGCCAGATCGTCACATTTTCCGCTTTTCTCTCTGAGACGGTTACATTTATTGTCTGCAAAGCTATGTCGCGTGCTGCGGTATGCGGAGACACTAAAAGCACCATAGTAGAACACAGAAGAAGCTTCTAAGTTGAAGTAATAGCCAGTAAGAATTAGTACAATTCAAGTTTTAGGCGTCGATTATTCACTTTTTAACCAGTTTGGTGGCTTGGACATGACCTAGGACCTTAAGATTTTGCATGAATGGAGGACTAGTAGCAGCGTTGCACGGGAGAATGTGAGAGGTGTTCATATGTAGTAAAAACCTGAGAAATCCGTCCGTTTTCGTCATTTGTTATCGAATCGACTTAAAGCCAGATCGTCACATTGGCCGCTTTTCTCTCTGAGACGGTTACATTTATCGTCTGCAACGCTATGTCGCGTGCTGCGGTATGCGGAGACACTAAAAGCACCATAGTAGAACACAGAAGAAGCTTCTATGTTGAAGTAATAGCCAGTAAGAAGTAGTACAATTCAAGTTTTAGGCGTCGATTATTCACTTTTTAGCCGTCTTTGGTGGCTTGGACATGACCTAGGACCTTAAGATTTTGCATGAAAGGAGGACTAGCAGCCGCGTTGCACGGGTGAATGTGAAAAGTGTTCATATGTACTAAAAACCTGAGAAATCCGTCCGTTTTCGTCATTTGTTATCGAATCGACTTAAAGCCAGATCGTCACATTGGCCGCTTTTCTCTCTGAGACGGTTACATTTATCGTCTGCAAAGCTATGTAGCGTGCTGCGGTATGCGGAGACACTAAAAGCACCATAGTAGAACACAGAAGAAGCTTCTAAGTTGAAGCAATAAAAAGTAACAAGTAGTACAATTCAAGTTTTGGCTATCGATTATTCACATTTTAGCCGGCTTTGGTGGCTTGGACATGACCTAGGACCTTAATATTTTGCATGAAAGGAGGACTAGCAGCCGCGGTGCACGGGAGAATGTGAAAAGTGTTCATATGTAGTAAAAACCTGAGAAATCCGTTCGCTTTCGTCATTTGCTATCAAATCGACTTAAAGCCAGATCGTCACATTGGCCGCTTTTCTCTCTGAGACGGTTACATTTATCGTCCTCAAAGCTATGTCGCGAGCAGCGGTATGCGAAGACACTAAAAGCACCATAGTAGAACACAGAGTAAGCTTCTAAGTTTAAGCAATGGCCAGTAAGAAGTAGTACAAATCAAGTTTTGGCTATCGATTATTGATTTTTAGCCGGCTTTGGTGCCTTGGACATGAGGTGGAACCTTAAGATTTTGCATGAAAGGAGGACTAGCAGCCGCGTTGCACGGGAGAATGTGAAAAGGGTTCGTATGTAGTAAAAACCTCAGAAATCCGTACGTTTTCGTCATTTGTTATCGAATCGACTTAAAGCCAGATCGTCACTATGGCCGCTTTTCTCTCTGAAACGGTTACGTTTATCGTCTACAAAGCTATGTCACGTGCTGCGGTATGCGGTGACACTAAAAGCACCATAGTAGAACACAGAAGAAGCTTCTAAGTTGAAGTAATAGCCAGTAAGAAGTAGTACAATTCAAGTTTTAGGCGTCGATTATTCACTTTTTAGCCGGCTTTGGTGGCTTGGACATGACCTAGGACTTTAAGATTTTGCATGAAAGGAGGACTAGCAGCCGCGTTGCACGGGAGAATGTGAAAAGTGTTCATATGTAGTAAAAACCTGAGAAATCCGTCCCTTTTCGTCATTTGTTATCGAATCGACTTAAAGCCAGATCGTCACATTGACGCTCTTCTCTCTGAGACGGTTACATTTATCGTCTGCAAAGCTATGTCGCGTGCTGCGGTATGCGGAGACACTAAAAGCACCATAGTAGAACACGGAAGAAGCTTCTAAGTTGAAGCAATAGCCAGTAAGAAGTAGTACAATTCAAGTTATGGCTATCGATTATTCACATTTTAGCCGGCTTTGGTGGCTTGGACATGACCTAGGACCTTAATATTTTGCATGAAAGGAGGACTAGCAGCCGCGGTGCACGGGAGAATGTGAAAAATGTTCATATGTAGTAAAAACCTGAGAAATCCGTTCGCTTTCGTCATTTGTTATCGAATCGACTTAAAGCCAGATCGTCACTATGGACGATTTTCTCTCTGAAACGGTTACGTTTGTCGTCTGCAAGGCTATGTCACGTGCTGCGGTATGCGGAGACACTAAAAGCACCATAGTAGAACACAGAAGAAGCTTCTAAGTTGAAGCAATAAAAAGTAACGAGTAGTACAATTCAAGTATTAGTTGTCGATTATTCACTTTTTAGCCGGCTTTATTGTCTTGGGCATGACCTAGTACCTTAAGATTTTGCATGAAAGGAGGATTAGCAGCCGCGTTGCACGGGAGAATGTGAAAAGTGGTCATATGTACTAAAAACCTGAGAAATCTTTCCGTTTTCGTCATTTGTTATCGAATCGACCTAAAGCCAGATCGCCACATTGGCCGCTTTTCTCTCTGAGACGGTTACATTTATCGTCTGCAAAGCTATGTCGCGTGCTGCGGTATGCGGAGACACTAAAAGCACCATAGTAGAACACAGAAGAAGCTTCTAAGTTGAAGCAATAACCAGTACGAAGTAGTACAATTCAAGTTTCAGTTGTCGATTATTCACTTTTTAGCCGGCTTTATTGGCTTGGACATGACCTAGTACCTTAAGATTTTGCTTGAAAGGAGGACTAGCAGCCGCGTTGCACGGGAGAATGTGAAAAGGGTTCATATGTAGTAAAAACCTGAGAAATCCGTCCGTTTTCGTCATTCGTTATCGAATCGACTTAAAGCCAGATCGTCACATTGGATGCTTTTCTCTCTGAAACGGTTACGTTTATCGTCTGCAAAGCTACGTCACGTGCTGCGGTACGCGGAGACACTAAAAGCACCATAGTAGAACACAGAAAAAGCTTCTAAGTTGAAGCAATGGTCAGTAAGAAGTAGTACAATTCAAGTTTTGGCTATCGATTATTGATTTTTAGCCGGCTTTGGTGCCTTGGACATTAGGTGGAACCTTAAGATTTTGCATGAAAGGAGGACTAGCAGCCGCGGTGCACGGGAGAATGTGAAAAGTGTTCATATGTAGTAAAAACCTGAGAAATCCGTTCGTTTTCGTCTTTTGTTATCAAATCGACTTAAAGCCAGATCGTCACATTGGCCGCCTTTCTCTCTGAGACGGTTACATTTATCGTCTGCAAAGCTATGTCGCGTGCTGCGGTATGATGAGACACTAAAAGCACCATAGTGGAACACAGAATAAGCATCTAAGTTGAAGCAATGGCCAGTAAGAAGTAGTACAATTCAAGTCTTGGCTATCGATTATTGATCTTTAGCCGGCTTTGGTGCCTTGGACATGAGGTCGAACCTTAAGATTTTGCTTGAAAGGAGGACTAGCAGCTGCGTTGCACGGGAGAATGTGAAAAGGGTTCATATGTAGTAAAAACCTGAGAAATCCGTCCGTTTTCGTCATTTGTTATCGAATCGACTTAAAGCCAGATCGTGACTATGGCCGCTTTTCTCTCTGAAATGGTTACGTTTATCGTCTGCAAGGCTATGTCACGTGCTGCGGTATGCGGAGACACTAAAAGCATCATAGTAGAACACAGAAGAAGCTTCTAAGTTGAAGCAATAAAAAGTAACGAGTAGTACAATTCAAGTATTAGTTGTCGATTATTCACTTTTTAGCCGGCTTTATTGGCTTGGGCATGACCTAGTACCTTAAGATTTTGCATGAAAGGAGGATTAGCAGCCGCGTTGCACGGGAGAATGTGAAATGTGTTCATATGTACTAAAAACCTGAGAAATCCGTCCGTTTTCGTCATTTGTTATCGAATCGACTTAAAGCCAGATCGCCACATTGGCCGCATTTGTCTCTGAGACGGTTACATTTATCGTCTGCAAAGCTATGTCGCGTGCTGCGGTATGCGGAGACACTAAAAGCACCATAGTAGAACACAGAAGAAGCTTCTAAGTTGAAGCAATAACCAGTACGAAGTAGTACAATTCAAGTTTTAGTTGTCGATTATTCACTTTTTAGCCGGCTTTATTGGCATGGACATGACCTACTACCTTAAGATTTTGCTTGAAAGGAGGACTAGCAGCCGCGTTGCACGGAAGAATGTGAAAAGTGTTCATATGTAGTAAAAACCTGAGACATCCGTCCGTTTTCGTCATTTGTTATCGAATCGACTTAAAGCCAGATCGTCACATTGGCCGCTTTTCTCTCTGAGACGGTTACATTTATCGTCTGCAAACCTATGTCGCGTGCTGCGGTATGCGGAGACACTAAAAGCACCATAGTCGAACACAGAATAAGCTTCTAAGTAGAAACAATGGCCAGTAAGAAGTAGTACAATTCAAGTCTTGGCTATCGATTATTGATCTTTAGCCGGCTCTGGTGCCTTGGACATGAGGTCGAACCTTAAGATTTTGCTTGAAAGGAGGACTAGCAGTTGCGTTGCACGGGAGAATGTGAAAAGGGTTCATATGTAGTAAAAACCTGAGAAATCCGTCCGTTTTCGTCATTTGTTATCGAATCGACTTAAAGCCAGATCGTCACTATGGCCGCTTTTCTCTCTGAAATGGTTACGTTTATCGTCTGCAAGGCTATGTCACGTGCTGCGGTATGCGGAGACACTAAAAGCACCATAGTAGAACACAGAATAAGCTTCTAAGTTGAAGCAATAAAAAGTAACGAGTAGTACAATTCAAGTATTAGTTGTCGATTATTCACTTTTTAGCCGGCTTTATTGGCTTGGACATGACCTATTACCTTACGATTTTGCATGAAAGGAGGACTTGCAGAAGCGTTGCGCGGGAGAATGTGAAAAGTGTTCCTATGTACTAAAAACCTGAGAAATCCGTCCGTTTTCGTCATTTGTTATCGAATCGACTTAAAGCCAGATCGTCACATTGGCCGCTTTTCTCTCTGAGACCGTTACATTTATCGTCTGCAAAGCTATGTCGCGTGCTGCGGTATGCGGAGACACTAAAAGCAGCATAGTAGAACACAGAAGAAGCTTCTAAGTTGAAGTAATAGCCAGTAAGAAGTAGTACAATTCAAGTTTTAGGCGTCGATTATTCACTGTTTAGCCAGTTTTGGTGGCTTGGACTTGACCTAGGACCTTAAGATTTTGCATGAAAGGAGGACTGGTAGCCGCGTTGCACGGGAGAATGTGAAAAGTGTTCATATGTAGTAAAAACCTGAGATATCCGTCCGTTTTCGTCATTTGTTAACGAATCGACTTAAAGCCAGATCGTCACATTGGCCGCTTTTCTCTCTGAGACGGTTACATTTATCGTCTGCAAAGCTATGTCGCGTGCTGTGGTATGCGGAGACACTAAAAGCACCATAGTAGAACACAGAAGAAGCTTCTAAAATGAAGTAATAGCCAGTAAGAAGTAGTACAATTCAAGTTTTGGGCGTCGATTATTCACTTTTTAGCCGGCTTTGGTGGCTTGGACATGACCTAGGACTTTAAGATTTTGCATGAAAGTAGGACTAGCAGCCGCGTTGCACGGGAGAATGTGAAAAGTGTTCATATGTAGTAAAAAGCTGAGAAATCCGTCCGTTTTCGTCATTTGTTATCGAATCGACTTAAAGCCAGATCGTCACATTGGCCGCTTTTCTCTCTGAGACGGTTACATTTATCGTCTGCAAACCTATGTCGCGTGCTGCGGTATGCGGAGACACTAAAAGCACCATAGTGGAACACAGAATAGGCTTCTAAGTTGAAGCAATGGCCAGTAAGAGGTAGTACAATTCAAGTTTGGCTATCGATTATTGATCTTTAGCCGGCTTTGGTGCCTTGGACATGAGGTCGAACCTTAAGATTTTGCTTGAAAAAAGGACTAGCAGCTGCGTTGCACGGGAGTATGTGAAAAGGGTTCATATGTTGTAAAAACCTGAGAAATCCGTCCGTTTTCGTCATTTGTTATCGAATCGACTTAAAGCCAGATCGTCACTATGGCCGCTTTTCTCTCTGAAATGGTTACGTTTATCGTCTGCAAAGCTATGTCACGTGCTTCGGTATGCGGAGACACTAAAAACACCATAGTAGAACACAGAAGAAGCTTCTAAGTTGAAGCAATAAAAAGTAACAAGTAGTACAATTCAAGTATTAGTTGTCGATTATTCACATTTTAGCCGGCTTTATTGGCTTGGACATGACCTAGTACCTAAAGATTTTGCATGAAAGGAGGACTTGCAGCCGCGTTGCACGGGAGAATGTGAAAAGTGTTCATATGTACTAAAAACCTAAGAAATCCGTCCGTTTTCGTCATTTGTTATCGAATCGACTTAAAGCCAGATCGTCACATTGGCCGCTTTTCTCTCTGAGCCGGTTACATTTATCGTCTGCAAAGCTATGTCGCGTGCTGCGGTATGCGGAGACACTAAAAGCACCATAGTAGAACACAGAAGAAGCTTCTAAGTTGAAGTAATAGCCAGTAAGAAGTAGTACAATTCAAGTTTTAGGCGTCGATTATTCACTTTTTAGCCAGTTTTGGTGGCTTGGACATGACCTAGGACCTTAAGATTTTGCATGAAAGGAGGACTGGTAGCCGCGTTGCACGGGAGAATGTGAAAGGTGTTCATATGTAGTAAAAACCTGAGATATTCGTCCGTTTTCGTCATTTGTTATCGAATCGACTTAAAGCCAGATCGTCACATTGGCCGCTTTTCTCTCTGAAATGGTTACGTTTATCGTCTGCAAAGCTATGTCACGTGCTGCGGTATGCGGACACACTAAAAGCACCATAGTAGAACACAGAAGAAGCTTCTAAGTTGAAGCAATAAAAAGTAACGTGTAGTATAATTCAAGTATTAGTTGTCGATTATTCACTTTTTAGCCGGCTTTATTGGCTTGGACATGACCTAGTACCTTAAGATTTTGCATGAAAGGAGGATTAGCAGCCGCGTTGCACGGGAGAATGTGAAAAGTGTTCATATGTACTAAAAACCTGAGAAATCCGTCCGTTTTCGTCATTTGTTATCGATTCGACTTAAAGCCAGATCGCCACATTGGCCGCTTTTCTCTCTGAGCCGGTTACATTTATCGTCTGCAAAGCTATGTCGCGTGCTGCGGTATGCGGACACACTAAAAGCACCATAGTAGAACACAGAAGAAGCTTCTAAGTTGAAGCAATAACCAGTACGAAGTAGTACAATTCAAGTTTTAGTTGTCGATTATTCACTTTTTAGCCGGCTTTATTGGCTTGGACATGACCTAGTACCTTAAGATTTTGCTTGAAAGGAGGACTAGCAGCCGCCTTGCACGGGAGAATGTGAAAAGTGTTCATATGTACTAAAAACCTGAGAAATCCGTCCGTTTTCGTCATTTGTTATCGAATCGACTTAAAGCCAGATCGTCACATTGGCCGCTTTTCTCTCTGAGACGGTTACATTTATCGTCTGCAAGGCTATGTCGCGTGCTGCGGTATGCGGAGACACTAAAAGCACCATAGTGGAACACAGAATAAGCTTCTAAGTTGAAACAATGGCCAGTAAGAAGTAGTACAATTCAAGTCTTGGCTATCGATTATTGATCATTAGCCGGCTTTGGTGCCTTGGACATGAGGTCGAACCTTAAGATTTTGCTTGAAAGGAGGACTAGCAGCTGCGTTGCACGGGAGAATGTCAAAAGGGTTCATATGTAGTAAAAACTTGAGAAATCCGTCCGTTTTCGTCATTTGTTATCGAATCGACTTAAAGCCAGATCGTCACTATGGCCGCTTTTCTCTCTGAAATGGTTACGTTTATCGTCTGCAAGGCTATGTCGCGTGCTGCGGTATGCGGAGACACTAAAAGCAGCATAGTAGAACACAGAAGAAGCTTCTAAATTGAAGTAATAGCCAGTAAGAAGTAGTACAATTCAAGTTTTAGGCGTCGATTATTCACTTTTTAGCCAGTTTTGGTGGCTTGGACATGACCTAGGACCTTACGATTTTGCATGAAAGGAGGACTGGTAGCCGCGTTGCACGGGAGAATGTGAAAGGTGTTCATATGTAGTAAGAACCTGAGATATCCGTCCGTTTTCGTCATTTGTTAACGATCCGACTTAAAGCCAGATCGTCACATTGGCCGCTTTTCTCTCTGAGACGGTTACATTTATCGTCTGCAAAGCTATGTCGCGTGCTGTGGTATGCGGAGACACTAAAAGCACCATAGTAGAACACAGAAGAAGCTTCTAAAATGAAGTAATAGCCAGTAAGAAGTAGTACAATTCAAGTTTTAGGCGTCGATTATTCACTTTTTAGCCGGCTTTGGTGGCTTGGACATGACCTAGGACCTTATGATTTTGCATGAAAGGAGGACTTGCAGCCGCGTTGCACGGGAGAATGTGAAAAGTGTTCATATGTACTAAAAACCTGAGAAATCCGTCCGTTTTCGTCATTTGTTATCGAATCGACTTAAAGCCAGATCGTCACATTGGCCGCTTTTCTCTCTGAGACCGTTACATTTATCGTCTGCAAAGCTATGTCGCGTGCTGCGGTATGCGGAGACACTAAAAGCAGCATAGTAGAACACAGAAGAAGCTTCTAAGTTGAAGTAATAGCCAGTAAGATGTAGTACAATTCAAGTTTTAGGCGTCGATTATTCACTGTTTAGCCAGTTTTGGTGGCTTGGACTTGACCTAGGACCTTAAGATTTTGCATGAAAGGAGGACTGGTAGCCGCGTTGCACGGGAGAATGTGAAAAGTGTTCATATGTAGTAAAAACCTGAGATATCCGTCCGTTTTCGTCATTTGTTAACGAATCGACTTAAAGCCAGATCGTCACATTGGCCGCTTTTCTCTCTGAGACGGTTACATTTATCGTCTGCAAAGCTATGTCGCGTGCTGTGGTATGCGGAGACACTAAAAGCACCATAGTAGAACACAGAAGAAGCTTCTAAAATGAAGTAATAGCCAGTAAGAAGTAGTACAATTCAAGTTTTGGGCGTCGATTATTCACTTTTTAGCCGGCTTTGGTGGCTTGGACATGACCTAGGACTTTAAGATTTTGCATGAAAGTAGGACTAGCAGCCGCGTTGCACGGGAGAATGTGAAAAGTGTTCATATGTAGTAAAAAGCTGAGAAATCCGTCCGTTTCCGTCATTTGTTATCGAATCGACTTAAAGCCAGATCGTCACATTGGCCGCTTTTCTATCTGAGACGGTTACATTTATCGTCTGCAAACCTATGTCGCGTGCTGCGGTATGCGGAGACACTAAAAGCACCATAGTGGAACACAGAATAGGCTTCTAAGTTGAAGCAATGGCCAGTAAGAGGTAGTACAATTCAAGTTTGGCTATCGATTATTGATCTTTAGCCGGCTTTGGTGCCTTGGACATGAGGTCGAACCTTAAGATTTTGCTTGAAAAAAGGACTAGCAGCTGCGTTGCATGGGAGTATGTGAAAAGGGTTCATATGTTGTAAAAACCTGAGAAATCCGTCCGTTTTCGTCATTTGTTATCGAATCGACTTAAAGCCAGATCGTCACTATGGCCGCTTTTCTCTCTGAAATGGTTACGTTTATCGTCTGCAAAGCTATGTCACGTGCTGCGGTATGCGGAGACACTAAAAACACCATAGTAGAACACAGAAGAAGCTTCTAAGTTGAAGCAATAAAAAGTAACAAGTAGTATAATTCAAGTATTAGTTGTCGATTATTCACATTTTAGCCGGCTTTATTGGCTTGGACATGACCTAGTACCTAAAGATTTTGCATGAAAGGAGGACTTGCAGCCGCGTTGCACGGGAGAATGTGAAAAGTGTTCATATGTACTAAAAACCTAAGAAATCCGTCCGTTTTCGTCATTTGTTATCGAATCGACTTAAAGCCAGATCGTCACATTGGCCGCTTTTCTCTCTGAGCCGGTTACATTTATCGTCTGCAAAGCTATGTCGCGTGCTGCGGTATGCGGAGACACTAAAAGCACCATAGTAGAACACAGAAGAAGCTTCTAAGTTGAAGTAATAGCCAGTAAGAAGTAGTACAATTCAAGTTTTAGGCGTCGATTATTCACTTTTTAGCCAGTTTTGGTGGCTTGGACATGACCTAGGACCTTAAGATTTTGCATGAAAGGAGGACTGGTAGCCGCGTTGCACGGGAGAATGTGAAAGGTGTTCATATGTAGTAGAAACCTGAGATATTCGTCCGTTTTCGTCATTTGTTATCGAATCGACTTAAAGCCAGATCGTCACATTGGCCGCTTTTCTCTCTGAAATGGTTACGTTTATCGTCTGCAAGGCTATGTCACGTGCTGCGGTATGCGGACACACTAAAAGCACCATAGTAGAACACAGAAGAAGCTTCTAAGTTGAAGCAATAACCAGTACGAAGTAGTACAATTCAAGTTTTAGTTGTCGATTATTCACTTTTTAGCCGGCTTTATTGGCTTGGACATGACCTAGTACCTTAAGATTTTGCATGAAAGGAGGATTAGCAGCCGCGTTGCACGGGAGAATGTGAAAAGTGTTCATATGTACTAAAAACCTGAGAAATCCGTCCGTTTTCGTCATTTGTTATCGAATCGACTTAAAGCCAGATCGTCACATTGGCCGCTTTTCTCTCTGAGACGGTTACATTTATCGTCTGCAAAGCTATGTCGCGTGCTGCGGTATGCGGAGACACTAAAAGCACCATAGTGGAACACAGAATAAGCTTCTAAGTTGAAACAATGGCCAGTAAGAAGTAGTACAATTCAAGTCTTGGCTATCGATTATTGATCATTAGCCGGCTTTGGTGCCTTGGACATGAGGTCGAACCTTAAGATTTTGCTTGAAAAAAGGACTAGCAGCTGCGTTGCACGGGAGTATGTGAAAAGGGTTCATATGTTGTAAAAACCTGAGAAATCCGTCCGTTTTCGTCATTTGTTATCGAATCGACTTAAAGCCAGATCGTCACTATGGCCGCTTTTCTCTCTGAAATGGTTACGTTTATCGTCTGCAAAGCTATGTCACGTGCTTCGGTATGCGGAGACACTAAAAACACCATAGTAGAACACAGAAGAAGCTTCTAAGTTGAAGCAATAAAAAGTAACAAGTAGTACAATTCAAGTATTAGTTGTCGATTATTCACATTTTAGCCGGCTTTATTGGCTTGGACATGACCTAGTACCTAAAGATTTTGCATGAAAGGAGGACTTGCAGCCGCGTTGCACGGGAGAATGTGAAAAGTGTTCATATGTACTAAAAACCTAAGAAATCCGTCCGTTTTCGTCATTTGTTATCGAATCGACTTAAAGCCAGATCGTCACATTGGCCGCTTTTCTCTCTGAGCCGGTTACATTTATCGTCTGCAAAGCTATGTCGCGTGCTGCGGTATGCGGAGACACTAAAAGCACCATAGTAGAACACAGAAGAAGCTTCTAAGTTGAAGTAATAGCCAGTAAGAAGTAGTACAATTCAAGTTTTAGGCGTCGATTATTCACTTTTTAGCCAGTTTTGGTGGCTTGGACATGACCTAGGACCTTAAGATTTTGCATGAAAGGAGGACTGGTAGCCGCGTTGCACGGGAGAATGTGAAAGGTGTTCATATGTAGTAAAAACCTGAGATATTCGTCCGTTTTCGTCATTTGTTATCGAATCGACTTAAAGCCAGATCGTCACATTGGCCGCTTTTCTCTCTGAAATGGTTACGTTTATCGTCTGCAAGGCTATGTCACGTGCTGCGGTATGCGGACACACTAAAAGCACCATAGTAGAACACAGAAGAAGCTTCTAAGTTGAAGCAATAAAAAGTAACGTGTAGTATAATTCAAGTATTAGTTGTCGATTATTCACTTTTTAGCCGGCTTTATTGGCTTGGACATGACCTAGTACCTTAAGATTTTGCATGAAAGGAGGATTAGCAGCCGCGTTGCACGGGAGAATGTGAAAAGTGTTCATATGTACTAAAAACCTGAGAAATCCGTCCGTTTTCGTCATTTGTTATCGATTCGACTTAAAGCCAGATCGCCACATTGGCCGCTTTTATCTGTGAGACGGTTACATTTATCGTCTGCAAAGCTATGTCGCGTGCTGCGGTATGCGGACACACTAAAAGCACCATAGTAGAACACAGAAGAAGCTTCTAAGTTGAAGCAATAACCAGTACGAAGTAGTACAATTCAAGTTTTAGTTGTCGATTATTCACTTTTTAGCCGGCTTTATTGGCTTGGACATGACCTAGTACCTTAAGATTTTGCTTGAAAGGAGGACTAGCAGCCGCCTTGCACGGGAGAATGTGAAAAGTGTTCATATGTACTAAAAACCTGAGAAATCCGTCCGTTTTCGTCATTTGTTATCGAATCGACTTAAAGCCAGATCGTCACATTGGCCGCTTTTCTCTCTGAGACGGTTACATTTATCGTCTGCAAAGCTATGTCGCGTGCTGCGGTATGCGGAGACACTAAAAGCACCATAGTGGAACACAGAATAAGCTTCTAAGTTGAAACAATGGCCAGTAAGAAGTAGTACAATTCAAGTCTTGGCTATCGATTATTGATCATTAGCCGGCTTTGGTGCCTTGGACATGAGGTCGAACCTTAAGATTTTGCTTGAAAGGAGGACTAGCAGCTGCGTTGCACGGGAGAATGTCAAAAGGGTTCATATGTAGTAAAAACTTGAGAAATCCGTCCGTTTTCGTCATTTGTTATCGAATCGACTTAAAGCCAGATCGTCACTATGGCCGCTTTTCTCTCTGAAATGGTTACGTTTATCGTCTGCAAGGCTATGTCGCGTGCTGCGGTATGCGGAGACACTAAAAGCAGCATAGTAGAACACAGAAGAAGCTTCTAAATTGAAGTAATAGCCAGTAAGAAGTAGTACAATTCAAGTTTTAGGCGTCGATTATTCACTGTTTAGCCAGTTTTGGTGGCTTGGACTTGTCCTAGGACCTTAAGATTTTGCATGAAAGGAAGACTGGTAGCCGCGTTGCACGGGAGAATGTGAAAAGTGTTCATATGTAGTAAAAACCTGAGATATCCGTCCGCTTTCGTCATTTGTTAACGAATCGACTTAAAGCCAGATCGTCACATTGGCCGCTTTTCTCTCTGAGACGGTTACATTTATCGTCTGCAAAGCTATGTCGCGTGCTGTGGTATGCGGAGACACTAAAAGCACCATAGTAGAACACAGAAGAAGCTTCTAAAATGAAGTAATAGCCAGTAAGAAGTAGTACAATTCAAGTTTTGGGCGTCGATTATTCACTTTTTAGCCGGCTTTGGTGGCTTGGACATGACCTAGGACTTTAAGATTTTGCATGAAAGTAGGACTAGCAGCCGCGTTGCACGGGAGAATGTGAAAAGTGTTCATATGTAGTAAAAAGCTGAGAAATCCGTCCGTTTCCGTCATTTGTTATCGAATCGACTTAAAGCCAGATCGTCACATTGGCCGCTTTTCTATCTGAGACGGTTACATTTATCGTCTGCAAACCTATGTCGCGTGCTGCGGTATGCGGAGACACTAAAAGCACCATAGTGGAACACAGAATAGGCTTCTAAGTTGAAGCAATGGCCAGTAAGAGGTAGTACAATTCAAGTTTGGCTATCGATTATTGATCTTTAGCCGGCTTTGGTGCCTTGGACATGAGGTCGAACCTTAAGATTTTGCTTGAAAAAAGGACTAGCAGCTGCGTTGCACGGGAGTATGTGAAAAGGGTTCATATGTTGTAAAAACCTGAGAAATCCGTCCGTTTTCGTCATTTGTTATCGAATCGACTTAAAGCCAGATCGTCACTATGGCCGCTTTTCTCTCTGAAATGGTTACGTTTATCGTCTGCAAAGCTATGTCACGTGCTGCGGTATGCGGAGACACTAAAAACACCATAGTAGAACACAGAAGAAGCTTCTAAGTTGAAGCAATAAAAAGTAACAAGTAGTACAATTCAAGTATTAGTTGTCGATTATTCACATTTTAGCCGGCTTTATTGGCTTGGACATGACCTAGTACCTAAAGATTTTGCATGAAAGGAGGACTTGCAGCCGCGTTGCACGGGAGAATGTGAAAAGTGTTCATATGTACTAAAAACCTAAGAAATCCGTCCGTTTTCGTCATTTGTTATCGAATCGACTTAAAGCCAGATCGTCACATTGGCCGCTTTTCTCTCTGAGCCGGTTACATTTATCGTCTGCAAAGCTATGTCGCGTGCTGCGGTATGCGGAGACACTAAAAGCACCATAGTAGAACACAGAAGAAGCTTCTAAGTTGAAGCAATAACCAGTACGAAGTAGTACAATTCAAGTTTTAGTTGTCGATTATTCACTTTTTAGCCGGCTTTATTGGCTTGGACATGACCTAGTACCTTAAGATTTTGCATGAAAGGAGGATTAGCAGCCGCGTTGCACGGGAGAATGTGAAAAGTGTTCATATGTACTAAAAACCTGAGAAATCCGTCCGTTTTCGTCATTTGTTATCGATTCGACTTAAAGCCAGATCGCCACATTGGCCGCTTTTATCTCTGAGACGGTTACATTTATCGTCTGCAAAGCTATGTCGCGTGCTGCGGTATGCGGAGACACTAAAAGCACCATAGTAGAACACAGAAGAAGCTTCTAAGTTGAAGCAATAACCAGTACGAAGTAGTACAATTCAAGTTTTAGTTGTCGATTATTCACTTTTTAGCCGGCTTTATTGGCTTGGACATGACCTAGTACCTTAAGATTTTGCTTGAAAGGAGAACTAGCAGCCGCCTTGCACGGGAGAATGTGAAAAGTGTTCATATGTACTAAAAACCTGAGAAATCCGTCCGTTTTCGTCATTTGTTATCGAATCGACTTAAAGCCAGATCGTCACATTGGCCGCTTTTCTCTCTGAGACGGTTACATTTATCGTCTGCAAAGCTATGTCGCGTGCTGCGGTATGCGGAGACACTAAAAGCACCATAGTGGAACACAGAATAAGCTTCTAAGTTGAAACAATGGCCAGTAAGAAGTAGTACAATTCAAGTCTTGGCTATCGATTATTGATCATTAGCCGGCTTTGGTGCCTTGGACATGAGGTCGAACCTTAAGATTTTGCTTGAAAGGAGGACTAGCAGCTGCGTTGCATGGGAGAATGTCAAAAAGGTTCATATGTAGTAAAAACTTGAGAAATCCGTCCGTTTTCGTCATTTGTTATCGAATCGACTTAAAGCCAGATCGTCACTATGACCGCTTTTCTCTCTGAAATGGTTACGTTTATCGTCTGCAAGGCTATGTCGCGTGCTGCGGTATGCGGAGACACTAAAAGCAGCATAGTAGAACACAGAAGAAGCTTCTAAATTGAAGTAATAGCCAGTAAGAAGTAGTACAATTCAAGTTTTAGTTGTCGATTATTCACTTTTTAGCCAGTTTTGGTGGCTTGGACATGACCTAGGACCTTACGATTTTGCATGAAAGGAGGACTGGTAGCCGCGTTGCACGGGAGAATGTGAAAGGTGTTCATATGTAGTAAAAACCTGAGATATTCGTCCGTTTTCGTCATTTGTTATCGAATCGACTTAAAGCCAGATCGTCACATTGGCCGCTTTTCTCTCTGAAATGGTTACGTTTATCGTCTGCAAGGCTATGTCACGTGCTGCGGTATGCGGACACACTAAAAGCACCATAGTAGAACACAGAAGAAGCTTCTAAGTTGAAGCAATAACCAGTACGAAGTAGTACAATTCAAGTTTTAGTTGTCGATTATTCACTTTTTAGCCGGCTTTATTGGCTTGGACATGACCTAGTACCTTAAGATTTTGCATGAAAGGAGGATTAGCAGCCGCGTTGCACGGGAGAATGTGAAAAGTGTTCATATGTACTAAAAACCTGAGAAATCCGTCCGTTTTCGTCATTTGTTATCGAATCGACTTAAAGCCAGATCGTCACTATGGCCGCTTTTCTCTCTGAAATGGTTACGTTTATCGTCTGCAAAGCTATGTCACGTGCTGCGGTATGCGGAGACACTAAAAACACCATAGTAGAACACAGAAGAAGCTTCTAAGTTGAAGCAATAAAAAGTAACAAGTAGTACAATTCAAGTATTAGTTGTCGATTATTCACATTTTAGCCGGCTTTATTGGCTTGGACATGACCTAGTACCTAAAGATTTTGCATGAAAGGAGGACTTGCAGCCGCGTTGCACGGGAGAATGTGAAAAGTGTTCATATGTACTAAAAACCTAAGAAATCCGTCCGTTTTCGTCATTTGTTATCGAATCGACTTAAAGCCAGATCGTCACATTGGCCGCTTTTCTCTCTGAGCCGGTTACATTTATCGTCTGCAAAGCTATGTCGCGTGCTGCGGTATGCGGAGACACTAAAAGCACCATAGTAGAACACAGAAGAAGCTTCTAAGTTGAAGTAATAGCCAGTAAGAAGTAGTACAATTCAAGTTTTAGGCGTCGATTATTCACTTTTTAGCCAGTTTTGGTGGCTTGGACATGACCTAGGACCTTAAGATTTTGCATGAAAGGAGGACTGGTAGCCGCGTTGCACGGGAGAATGTGAAAGGTGTTCATATGTAGTAAAAACCTGAGATATTCGTCCGTTTTCGTCATTTGTTATCGAATCGACTTAAAGCCAGATCGTCACATTGGCCGCTTTTCTCTCTGAAATGGTTACGTTTATCGTCTGCAAGGCTATGTCACGTGCTGCGGTATGCGGACACACTAAAAGCACCATAGTAGAACACAGAAGAAGCTTCTAAGTTGAAGCAATAACCAGTACGAAGTAGTACAATTCAAGTTTTAGTTGTCGATTATTCACTTTTTAGCCGGCTTTATTGGCTTGGACATGACCTAGTACCTTAAGATTTTGCATGAAAGGAGGATTAGCAGCCGCGTTGCACGGGAGAATGTGAAAAGTGTTCATATGTACTAAAAACCTGAGAAATCCGTCCGTTTTCGTCATTTGTTATCGAATCGACTTAAAGCCAGATCGTCACATTGGCCGCTTTTCTCTCTGAGACGGTTACATTTATCGTCTGCAAAGCTATGTCGCGTGCTGCGGTATGCGGAGACACTAAAAGCACCATAGTGGAACACAGAATAAGCTTCTAAGTTGAAACAATGGCCAGTAAGAAGTAGTACAATTCAAGTCTTGGCTATCGATTATTGATCATTAGCCGGCTTTGGTGCCTTGGACATGAGGTCGAACCTTAAGATTTTGCTTGAAAAAAGGACTAGCAGCTGCGTTGCACGGGAGTATGTGAAAAGGGTTCATATGTTGTAAAAACCTGAGAAATCCGTCCGTTTTCGTCATTTGTTATCGAATCGACTTAAAGCCAGATCGTCACTATGGCCGCTTTTCTCTCTGAAATGGTTACGTTTATCGTCTGCAAAGCTATGTCACGTGCTTCGGTATGCGGAGACACTAAAAACACCATAGTAGAACACAGAAGAAGCTTCTAAGTTGAAGCAATAAAAAGTAACAAGTAGTACAATTCAAGTATTAGTTGTCGATTATTCACATTTTAGCCGGCTTTATTGGCTTGGACATGACCTAGTACCTAAAGATTTTGCATGAAAGGAGGACTTGCAGCCGCGTTTCACGGGAGAATGTGAAAAGTGTTCATATGTACTAAAAACCTAAGAAATCCGTCCGTTTTCGTCATTTGTTATCGAATCAACTTAAAGCCAGATCGTCACATTGGCCGCTTTTCTCTCTGAGACGGTTACATTTATCGTCTGCAAAGCTATGTCGCGTGCTGCGGTATGCGGAGACACTAAAAGCACCATAGTAGAACACAGAAGAAGCTTCTAAGTTGAAGCAATAACCAGTACGAAGTAGTACAATTCAAGTTTTAGTTGTCGATTATTCACTTTTTAGCCGGCTTTATTGGCTTGGACATGACCTAGTACCTTAAGATTTTGCATGAAAGGAGGATTAGCAGCCGCGTTGCACGGGAGAATGTGAAAAGTGTTCATATGTACTAAAAACCTGAGAAATCCGTCCGTTTTCGTCATTTGTTATCGATTCGACTTAAAGCCAGATCGCCACATTGGCCGCTTTTATCTCTGAGACGGTTACATTTATCGTCTGCAAAGCTATGTCGCGTGCTGCGGTATGCGGAGACACTAAAAGCACCATAGTAGAACACAGAAGAAGCTTCTAAGTTGAAGCAATAACCAGTACGAAGTAGTACAATTCAAGTTTTAGTTGTCGATTATTCACTTTTTAGCCGGCTTTATTGGCTTGGACATGACCTAGTACCTTAAGATTTTGCTTGAAAGGAGGACTTGCAGCCGCGTTGCACGGGAGAATGTGAAAAGTGTTCATATGTACTAAAAACCTGAGAAATCCGTCCGTTTTCGTCATTTGTTATCGAATCGACTTAAAGCCAGATCGTCACATTGGCCGCTTTTCTCTCTGAGACGGTTACATTTATCGTCTGCAAAGCTACGTCGCGTGCTGCGGTATGCGGAGACACTAAAAGCACCATAGTAGAACACAGAAGAAGCTTCTAAGTTGAAGTAATAGCCAGTAAGAATTAGTACAATTCAAGTTTTAGGCGTCGATTATTCACTTTTTAGCCAGTTTTGGTGGCTTGGACATGACCTAGGACCTTAAGATTTTGCATGAAAGGAGGACTAGCAGCCGCGTTGCACGGGAGAATGTGAAAAGTGTTCATATGTAGTAAAAACCTGAGAAATCCGTCCGTTTTCGTCTTTTGTTATCGAATCGACTTAAAGCCAGATCGTCACATTGGCCGCTTTTCTCTCTGAGACGGTTACATTTATCGTCTGCAAAGCTATGTCGCGTGCTGCGGTATGCGGAGACACTAAAAGCAGCATAGTAGAACACAGAAGAAGATTCTAAGTTGAAGTAATAGCCAGTAAGAATTAGTACAATTCAAGTTTTAGGCGTCGATTATTCACTTTTTAGCCAGTTTGGTGGCTTGGACATGACCTAGGACCTTACGATTTTGCATGAAAGGAGGACTAGTAGAAGCGTTGCACGGGAGAATGTGAGAGGTGTTCATATGTAGTAAAAACCTGAGAAATCCGTCCGTTTTCGTCATTTGTTATCGAATCGACTTAAAGCCAGATCGTCACATTGGCCGCTTTTCTCTCTGAGACGGTTACATTTATCGTCTGCAAAGCTATGTCGCGTGCTGCGGTATGTGGTGACACTAAAAGCACCATAGTAGAACACAGAAGAAGCTTCTATGTTGTAGTAATAGCCAGTAAGAAGTAGTACAATTCAATTTTTAGGCGTCGATTATTCACTTTTTAGCCGTCTTTGGTGGCTTGGACATGACCTAGGACCTTAAGATTTTGCATGAAAGGAGGACTAGCAGCCGCGTTGCACGGGAAAATGTGAAAGGTGTTCATATGTAGTAAAAACCTGAGAAATCCTTCCGTTTTCGTCATTTGTTATAGAATCGACTTAAAGCCAGATCGTCACATTCGCCGCTTTTCTCTCTGAGACGGTTACATTTATCGTCTGCAAAGCTATGTCGCGTGCTGCGGTATGCGGAGACCTTAAAAGCACCATAGTAGAACACAGAATAAGCTTCTAAGTTGAAGCAATGGTCAGTAAGAAGTAGTACAATTCATGTTTTGGTTATCGATTATTGATTTTTAGCCGGCTTTGGTGCCTTGGACATGAGGTCGAACCTTAAGATTTTGCATGAAAGGAGGACTAGCAGCTGCGTTGCACGGGAGATTGTGAAAAGGGTTCATATGTAGTAAAAACCTGAGAAATCCGTCCGTTTTCTTCATTTGTTATCGAATCTATTTAAAGCCAGATCGTCACATTGGCCGCTTTTCTCTCTGAAACGGTTACGTTTATCGTCTGCAAAGCTATGTCGTGTGCTGCGGTATGCGGAGACACTAAAAGCACCATAGTAGAACACAGAAGAAGCTTCTAAGTTGAAGTAATAGCCGGTAAGACGTAGTACAATTCAAGTTTTAGGCGTCGATTATTCACTTTTTAGCCAGTTTTGGTGGCTTGGACATGACCTAGGACCTTAAGATCTTGCATGAAAGGAGGACTAGCAGCCGCGTTGCATGGGAGAATGTGAAAAGTGTTCATATGTAGTAAAAACCTGAGAAATCCGTCCGTTTTCGTCATTTGTTATCGAATCGACTTAAAGCCAGATCGTCACATTGGCCGCTTTTCTCTCTGAGACGGTTACATTTATCGTCTGCAAAGCTATGTCGCATGCTGCGGTATGTGGTGACACTAAAAGCACCATAGTAGAACACAGAAGAAGCTTCTATGTTGAAGTAATAGCCATAAGAAGTAGTACAATTCAAGTTTTAGGCGTCGATTATTCACTTTTTAGCCGGCTTTGGTGGCTTGGACATGACCTAGGACCTTATGATTTTGCATGAAAGGAGGACTTGCAGCTTCGTTGCACGGGAGAATGTGAAAAGTGTTCATATGTACTAAAAACCTGAGAAATCCGTCCGTTTTCGTCATTTGTTATCGAATCGACTTAAAGCCAGATCGTCACATTGGCCGCTTTTCTCTCTGAGACGGTTACATTTATCGTCTGCAAAGCTACGTCGCGTGCTGCGGTATGCGGAGACACTAAAAGCACCATAGTAGAACACAGAAGAAGCTTCTCAGTTGAAGTAATAGCCGGTAAGAAGTAGTACAATTCAAGTTTTAGGCGTCGATTATTCACTTTTTAGCCAGTTTTGGTGGCTTGGACATGACCTAGGACCTTAAGATTTTGCATGAAAGGAGGACTAGCAGCCGCGTTGCACGGGAGAATGTGAAAAGTGTTCATATGTAGTAAAAACCTGAGAAATCCGTCCGTTTTCGTCTTTTGTTATCGAATCGACTTAAAGCCAGATCGTCACATTGGCCGCTTTTCTCTCTGAGACGGTTACATTTATCGTCTGCAAAGCTATGTCGCGTGCTGCGGTATGCGGAGACACTAAAAGCAGCTTAGTAGAACACAGAAGAAGCTTCTAAGTTGAAGTAATAGCCAGTAAGAATTAGTACAATTCAAGTTTTAGGCGTCGATTATTCACTTTTTAGCCAGTTTGGTGGCTTGGACATGACCTAGGACCTTAAGATTTTGCATGAAAGGAGGACTAGTAGAAGCGTTGCACGGGAGAATGTGAGAGGTGTTCATATGTAGTAAAAACCTGAGAAATCCGTCCGTTTTCGTCATTTGTTATCGAATCGACTTAAATCCAGATCGTCACATTGGACGCTTTTCTCTCTGAGACGGTTACATTTATCGTCTGCAAAGCTATGTCGCGTGCTGCGGTATGGGGTGACACTAAAAGCACCATAGTAGAACACAGAAGAAGCTTCTATGTTGTAGTAATAGCCAGTAAGAAGTAGTACAATTCAAGTTTTAGGCGTCGATTATTCACTTTTTAGCCGTCTTTGGTGGCTTGGACATGACCTAGGACCTTAAGATTTTGCATGAAAGGAGGACTAGCAGCCGCGTTGCACGGGAAAATGTGAAAAGTGTTCATATGTAGTAAAAACCTCAGAAATCCTTCCGTTTTCGTCTTTTGTTATAGAATCGACTTAAAGCCAGATCGTCACATTCGCCGCTTTTCTCTCTGAGACGGTTACATTTATCGTCTGCAAAGCTATGTCGCGTGCTGCGGTATGCGGAGACCTTAAAAGCACCATAGTAGAACACAGAATAAGCTTCTAAGTTGAAGCAATGGTCAGTAAGAAGTAGTACAATTCATGTTTTGGTTATCGATTATTGATTTTTAGCCGGCTTTGGTGCCTTGGACATGAGGTCGAACCTTAAGATTTTGCATGAAAGGAGGACTAGCAGCTGCGTTGCACGGGAGATTGTGAAAAGGGTTCATATGTAGTAAAAACCTGAGAAATCCGTCCGTTTTCTTCATTTGTTATCGAATCTACTTAAAGCCAGATCGTCACATTGGCCGCTTTTCTCTCTGAAACGGTTACGTTTATCGTCTGCAAAGCTATCTCACGTGCTGCGGTATGCGGAGACACTAAAAGCACCATAGTAGAACACAGAAGAAGCTTCTAAGTTGAAGTAATAGCCGGTAAGACGTAGTACAATTCAAGTTTTAGGCGTCGATTATTCACTTTTTAGTCAGATTTGGTGGCTTGGACATGACCTAGGACCGTAAGATCTTGCATGAAAGGAGGACTAGCAGCCGCGTTGCATGGGAGAATGTGAAAAGTGTTCATATGTAGTAAAAACCTGAGAAATCCGTCCGTTTTCGTCATTTGTTATCGAATCGACTTAAAGCCAGATCGTAACATTGGCCGCTTTTCTCTCTGAGACGGTTACATTTATCGTCTGCAAAGCTATGTCGCGTGCTGCGGTATGCGGAGACACTAAAAGCACCATAGTATTACACAGAAGAAGCTTCTAAGCTGAAGCAATAGCCATAAGAAGCAGTACAATTCAAGTTTTGGATATCGATTATTCACTTTTTAGGCGGCTTTGGTGCCTTGGACAAGAGGTGGAACCTTATGATTTTGCATGAAAGGTGGACTAGCAGCCGCGTTGCACGGGAAAATGTGAAAAGCGTTCATATGTAGTAAAAACCTGAGAAATCCGCCCGTTTTCGTCAATTGTTATCGAATCTACTTATAGCCAGATCGTCACATTGGCCGCTCTTCTCTCTGAATCGGTTACATTTATCGTCTTCAAAGCTATGTCGCGTGCTGCGGTATGCGGAGATACTAAAAGCACCATAGTAGAACACAGAATAAGCTTCTAAGTTGAAGCAATAGCCAGTAAGAAGTAGTACAATTCAAGTTTTAATTGTCGATTATTCACATTTTAGCCGGCTTTGGTGGCTTGGACATGACCTGGGACCTTAATATTTTGCATGAAAGGAGGACTAGGAGCCGCGGTGCACGGGAGAATGTGAAAAGTGTTCATATGTAGTAAAAACCTGAGAAATCCGTCCGTTTTCGTCTTTTGTTATCGAATCGACTTAAAGCCAGATCGTCACTATTGCCGCTTTTCTCTCTGAGACGGTTACATTTATCGTCTGCAAAGCTATGTCGCGTGCTGCGGTATGCGGAGACACTAAAAGCACCATAGTGGAACACAGAATAAGCTTCTAAGTTGAAGCAATGGCCAGTAAGAAGTAGTACAATTCAAGTTTGGCTATCGATTATTGATCTTTAGCCGGCTTTGGTGCCTTGGACATGAGGTCGAACCTTAAGATTTTGCTTGAAAGAAGGACTAGCAGCTGCGTTGCACGGGAGTATGTGAAAAGGGTTCATATGTTGTAAAAACCTGAGAAATCCGTCCGTTTTCGTCATTTGTTATCGAATCGACTTAAAGCCAGATCGTCACTATGGCCGCTTTTCTCTCTGAAATGGTTACGTTTATCGTCTGCAAAGCTATGTCACGTGCTGCGGTATGCGGAGACACTAAAAACACCATAGTAGAACACAGAAGAAGCTTCTAAGTTGAAGCAATAAAAAGTAACAAGTAGTACAATTCAAGTATTAGTTGTCGATTATTTACTTTTTAGCCGGCTTTATTGGCTTGGACATGACCTAGTACCTAAAGATTTTGCATGAAAGGAGGACTTGCAGCCGCGTTGCACGGGAGAATGTGAAAAGTGTTCATATGTACTAAAAACCTAAGAAATCCGTCCGTTTTCGTCATTTGTTATCGAATCGACTTAAAGCCAGATCGTCACATTGGCCGCTTTTCTCTCTGAGCCGGTTACATTTATCATCTGCAAAGCTATGTCGCGTGCTGCGGTATGCGGAGACACTAAAAGCACCATAGTAGAACACAGAAGAAGCTTCTAAGTTGAAGTAATAGCCAGTAAGAAGTAGTGCAATTCAAGTTTTAGGCGTCGATTATTCACTTTTTAGCCAGTTTTGGTGGCTTGGACATGACCTAGGACCTTAAGATTTTGCATGAAAGGAGGACTGGTAGCCGCGTTGCACGGGAGAATGTGAAAGGTGTTCATATGTAGTAAAAACCTGAGAAATCCGTCCGATTTCGTCATTTGTTATCGAATCGACTTAAAGCCAGATCGTCACATTGGCCGCTTTTCTCTCTGAAATGGTTACGTTTATCGTCTGCAAGGCTATGTCACGTGCTGCGGTATGCGGAGACACTAAAAGCACCATAGTAGAACACAGAAGAAGCTTCTAAGTTGAAGCAATAAAAAGTAACGAGTAGTATAATTCAAGTATTAGTTGTCGATTATTCACTTTTTAGCCGGCTTTATTGGCTTGGACATGACCTAGTACCTTAAGATTTTGCATGAAAGGAGGATTAGCAGCCGCGTTGCACGGGAGAATGTGAAAAGTGTTCATATGTACTAAAAACCTGAGAAATCCGTCCGTTTTCGTCATTTGTTATCGATTCGACTTAAAGCCAGATCGCCACATTGGCCGCTTTTATCTCTGAGACGGTTACATTTATCGTCTGCAAAGCTATGTCGCGTGCTGCGGTATGCGGAGACACTAAAAGCACCATAGTAGAACACAGAAGAAGCTTCTAAGTTGAAGCAATAACCAGTACGAAGTAGAACAATTCAAGTATTAGTTGTCGATTATTCACTTTTTAGCCGGCTTTATTGGCTTGGACATGACCTAGTACCTAAAGATTTTGCATGAAAGGAGGACTTGCAGCTGCGTTGCACGGGAGAATGTGAAAAGTGTTCATATGTAGCAAAAACCTGAGAAATCCGTCCGTTTTCGTCATTTGTTATCGAATCGACTTAAAGCCAGATCGTCACATTGGCCGCTTTTCTCTCTGAGACGGTTACATTTATCGTCTGCAAAGCTACGTCGCGTGCTGCGGTATGCGGAGACACTAAAAGCACCATAGTAGAACACAGAAGAAGCTTCTAAGTTGAAGTAATAGCCGGTAAGAAGTAGTACAATTCAAGTTTTAGGTGTCGATTATTCACTTTTTAGCCAGTTTTGGTGGCTTGGACATGACCTAGGACCTTAAGATTTTGCATGAAAGGAGGACTATCAGCCGCGTTGCACGGGAGAATGTGAAAAGTGTTCATATGTAGTAAAAACCTGAGAAATCCGTCCGTTTTCGTCTTTTGTTATCGAATCGACTTAAAGCCAGATCGTCACATTGGCCGTTTTTCTCTCTGAGACGGTTACATTTATCGTCTGCAAAGCTATGTCGCGTGCTGCGGTATGCGGAGACACTAAAAGCAGCATAGTAGAACACAGAAGAAGCTTCTAAGTTGAAGTAATAGCCAGTAAGAATTAGTACAATTCAAGTTTTAGGCGTCGATTATTCACTTTTTAGCCAGTTTGGTGGCTTGGACATGACCTAGTACCTTAAGATTTTGCATGAAAGGAGGACTAGTAGAAGCGTTGCACGGGAGAATGTGAGAGGTGTTCATATGTAGTAAAAACCTGAGAAATCCGTCCGTTTTCGTCATTTGTTATCGAATCGACTTAAAGCCAGATCGCCACATTGGCCGCTTTTCTCTCTGAGACGGTTACATTTATCGTCTGCAAAGCTATGTCGCGTGCTGCGGTATGCGGTGACACTAAAAGCACCATAGTAGAACACAGAAGAAGCTCCTATGTTGTAGTAATAGCCAGTAAGAAGTAGTACAATTCAAGTTTTAGGCGTCGATTATTCACTTTTTAGCCGTCTTTGGTGGCTTGGACATGACCTAGGACCTTAAGATTTTGCATGAAAGGAGGACTAGCAGCCGCGTTGCACGGGAGAATGTGAAAAGTTTTCATATGTAGTAAAAACCTGAGAAATCCTTCCGTTTTCGTCATTTGTTATAGAATCGACTTAAAGCCAGATCGTCACATTCGCCGCTTTTCTCTCTGAGACGGTTACATTCATCGTCTGCAAAGCTATGTCGCGTGCTGCGGTATGCGGAGACCTTAAAAGCACCATAGTAGAACACAGAATAAGCTTCTAAGTTGAAGCAATGGTCAGTAAGAAGTAGTACAATTCATGTTTTGGTTATCGATTATTGATTTTTAGCCGGCTTTGGTGCCTTGGACATGAGGTCGAACCTTAAGATTTTGCATGAAAGGAGGACTAGCAGCTGCGTTGCACGGGAGATTGTGAAAAGGGTTCATATGTAGTAAAAACCTGAGAAATCCGTCCGTTTTCTTCATTTGTTATCGAATCTACTTAAAGCCAGATCGTCACATTGGCCGCTTTTCTCTCTGAAACCGTTACGTTTATCGTCTGCAAAGCTATCTCACGTGCTGCGGTATGCGGAGACACTAAAAGCACCATAGTAGAACACAGAAGAAGCTTCTAAGTTGAAGTAATAGCCGGTAAGACGTAGTACAATTCAAGTTTTAGGCGTCGATTATTCACTTTTTAGCCAGTTTTGGTGGCTTGGACATGACCTAGGACCTTAAGATCTTGCATGAAAGGAGGACTAGCAGCCGCGTTGCATGGGAGAATGTGAAAAGTGTTCATATGTAGTAAAAACCTGAGAAATCCGTCCGTTTTCGTCATTTGTTATCGAATCGACTTAAAGCCAGATCGTCACATTGGCCGCTTTTCTCTCTGAGACGGTTACATTTATCGTCTGCAAAGCTATGTCGCGTGCTGCGGTATGCGGAGACACTAAAAGCACCATAGTATTACACAGAAGAAGCTTCTAAGCTGAAGCAATAGCCATAAGAAGCAGTACAATTCAAGTTTTGGTTATCGATTATTCACTTTTTAGGCGGCTTTGGTGCCTTGGACAAGAGGTGTAACCTTATGATTTTGCATGAAAGGAGGACTAGCAGCCGCGTTGCACGGGAAAATGTGAAAAGCGTTCATATGTAGTAAAAACCTGAGAAATCCGCCCGTTTTCGTCAATTGTTATCGAATCTACTTAAAGCCAGATCGTCACATTGGCCGCTCTTCTCTCTGAATTGGTTACATTTATCGTCTTCAAAGCTATGTCGCGTGCTGCGGTATGCGGAGATACTAAAAGCACCATAGTAGAACACAGAATAAGCTTCTAAGTTGAAGCAATAGCCAGTAAGAAGTAGTACAATTCAAGTTTTAATTGTCGATTATTCACATTTTAGCTGGCTTTGGTGGCTTGGACATGACCTGGGACCTTAATATTTTGCATGAAAGGAGGACTAGGAGCCGCGTTGCACGGGAAAATGTGAAAAGTGTTCATATGTAGTAAAAACCTGAGAAATCCGTCCGTTTTCGTCATTTGTTATCGAATCGACTTAAAGCCAGATCGTCACTATTGCCGCTTTTCTCTCTGAGACGGTTACGTTTATCGTCTGCAAAACTATGTCACGTGCTGCGGTATGCGGAGACACTAAAAGCACCATAGTAGAACACAGAAGAAGCTTCTAAGTTGAAGCAATAGCCATAAGAAGCAGTACAATTCAAGTTTCGGTTATCGATTATTGTTTTTTAGCGGCTTTGGTGCCTTGGACAAGAGGTGGAACCTTAAGATTTTGCATGAAAGGAGGACTAGCAGCTGCGTTGCACGGGAGAATGTGAAAAGTGTTCATATGTAGTAAAAAACTGAGAAATCCGTCCGTTTTCGTCATTTGTTATCGAATCGACTTAAAGCCAGATCGTCATATTGGCCGCTTTTCTCTCTGAGACGGTTACATTTATCGTCTGCAAAGCTATGTCGCGTGCTGCGGTATGCGGTGACACTAAAAGCACCATAGTAGAACACAGAAGAAGCTTCTATGTTGTAGTAATAGCCAGTAAGAAGTAGTACAATTCAAGTTTTAGGCGTCGATTATTCACTTTTTAGCCGGCTTTATTGGCTTGGACATGACCTATTACCTTAAGATTTTGCATGAAAGGAGGACTTGCAGAAGCGTTGCACGGGAGAATGTGAAAAGTGTTCCTATGTACTAAAAACCTGAGAAATCCGTCCGTTTTCGTCATTTGTTATCGAATCGACTTAAAGCCAGATCGTCACATTGGCCGCTTTTCTCTCTGAGACCGTTACATTTATCGTCTGCAAGGCTATGTCGCGTGCTGCGGTATGCGGAGACACTAAAAGCAGCATAGTAGAACACAGAAGAAGCTTCTAAGTTGAAGTAATAGCCAGTAAGAAGTAGTACACTTCAAGTTTTAGGCGTCGATTATTCACTTTTTAGCCAGTTTTGGTGGCATGGACATGACCTAGGACCTTAAGATTTTGCATGAAAGGAGGACTGGTAGCCGCGTTGCACGGGAGAATGTGAAATGTGTTCATATGTAGTAAAAACCTGAGATATCCGTCCGTTTTCGTCATTAGTTAACGAATCGACTTAAAGCCAGATCGTCACATTGGCCGCTTTTCTCTCTGAGACGGTTACATTTATCGTCTGCAAAGCTATGTCGTGTGCTGCGGTATGCGGAGACACTAAAAGCACCATAGTGGAACACAGAATAAGCTTCTAAGTTGAAGCAATGGCCAGTAAGAAGTGGTACAATTCAAGTTTGGCTATCGATTATTGATCTTTAGCCGGCTTTGGTGCCTTGGACATGAGGTCGAACCTTAAGATTTTGCTTGAAAGAAGGACTAGCAGCTGCGTTGCACGGGAGTATGTGAAAAGGGTTCATATGTTGTAAAAACCTGAGAAATCCGTCCGTTTTCGTCATTTCTTATTGAATCGACTTAAAGCCAGATCGTCACTATGGCCGCTTTTCTCTCTGAAATGGTTACGTTTATCGTCTGCAAAGCTATGTCACGTGCTGCGGTATGCGGAGACACTAAAAACACCATAGTAGAACACAGAAGAAGCTTCTAAGTTGAAGCAATAAAAAGTAACAAGTAGTACAATTCAAGTATTAGTTGTCGATTATTTACTTTTTAGCCGGCTTTATTGGCTTGGACATGACCTAGTACCTAAAGATTTTGCATGAAAGGAGGACTTGCAGCCGCGTTGCACGGGAGAATGTGAAAAGTGTTCATATGTACTAAAAACCTAAGAAATCCGTCCGTTTTCGTCATTTGTTATCGAATCGACTTAAAGCCAGATCGTCACATTGGCCGCTTTTCTCTCTGAGACGGTTACATTTATCGTCTGCAAAGCTATGTCGCGTGCTGCGGTATGCGGAGACACTAAAAGCACCATAGTGGAACACAGAATAAGCTTCTAAGTTGAAGCAATGGCCAATAAGAAGTAGTACAATTCAAGTTTTGGCTATCGATTATTGATCCTTAGCTGGCTTTGGTGCCTTGGACATGAGGTCGAACCTCAAAATTTTGCTTGAAAGAAGGACTAGTAGCTGCGTTGCACGGGAGTATGTGAAAAGGGTTCATATGTAGTAAAAACCTGAGAAATCCGTCCGTTTTCGTCATTTGTTATCGAATCGACTTAAAGCCAGATCGTCACATTGGCCGCTTTTCTCTCTGAAATGGTTACGTTTATCGTCTGCAAGGCTATGTCACGTGCTGCGGTATGCGGAGACACTAAAAGCACCATAGTAGAACACAGAAGAAGCTTCTAAGTTGAAGCAATAAAAAGTAACGAGTAGTATAATTCAAGTATTAGTTGTCGATTATTCACTTTTTAGCCGGCTTTATTGGCTTGGACATGACCTTGTACCTTAAGATTTTGCATGAAAGGAGGATTAGCAGCCGCGTTGCACGGGAGAATGTGAAAAGTGTTCATATGTACTAAAAACCTGAGAAATCCGTCCGTTTTCGTCATTTGTTATCGATTCGACTTAAAGCCAGATCGCCACATTGGCCGCTTTTATCTCTGAGACGGTTACATTTATCGTCTGCAAAGCTATGTCGCGTGCTGCGGTATGCGGAGACACTAAAAGCACCATAGTAGAACACAGAAGAAGCTTCTAAGTTGAAGCAATAACCAGTACGAAGTAGAACAATTCAAGTATTAGTTGTCGATTATTCACTTTTTAGCCGGCTTTATTGGCTTGGACATGACCTAGTACCTTAAGATTTTGCTTGAAAGGAGGACTAGCAGCCGCGTTGCACGGGAGAATGTAAAAAGTGTTCATATGTACTAAAAACCTGAGAAATCCGTCCGTTTTCGTCATTTGTTATCGAATCGACTTAAAGCCAGATCGTCACATTGGCCGCTTTTCTCTCTGAGACGGTTACATTTATCGTCTGCAAAGCTATGTCGCGTGCTGCGGTATGCGGAGACACTAAAAGCACCATAGTGGAATACAGAATAAGCTTCTAAGTTGAAACAATGGCCACTAAGAAGTAGTACAATTCAAGTCTTGGCTATCGATTATTGATCTTTAGCCGGCTTTGGTGCCTTGGACATGAGGTCGAACCTTAAGATTTTGCTTGAAAGGAGGACTAGCAGCTGCGTTGCACGGGAGAATGTCAAAAGGGTTCATATGTAGTAAAAACTTGAGAAATCCGTCCGTTTTCGTCATTTGTTATCGAATCGACTTAAAGCCAGATCGTCACTATGGCCGCTTTTCTCTCTGAAATGGTTACGTTTATCGTCTGCAAGGCTATGTCGCGTGCTGCGGTATGCGGAGACACTAAAAGCAGCATAGTAGAACACAGAAGAAGCTTCTAAGTTGAAGTAATAGCCAGTAAGAAATAGTACAATTCAAGTTTTAGGCGTCGATTATTCACTTTTTAGCCAGTTTTGGTGGCTTGGACATGACCTAGGACCTTAAGATTTTGCATGAAAGGAGGACTGGTAGCCGCGTTGCACGGGAGAATGTGAAAGGTGTTCATATATAGTAAGAACCTGTGATATCCGTCCGTTTTCGTCAATTGTTAACGAATCGACTTAAAGCCAGATCGTCACATTGGCCGCTTTTCTCTCTGAGACGGTTACATTTATCGTCTGCAAAGCTATGTCGCGTGCTGTGGTATGCGGAGACACTAAAAGCACCATAGTAGAACACAGAAGAAGCTTCTAAAATGAAGTAATAGCCAATAAGAAGTAGTACAATTCAAGTTTTAGGCGTCGATTATTCACTCTTTAGCCGGCTTTGGTGGCTTGGACATGACCTAGGACTTTAAGATTTTGCATGAAAGTAGGACTAGCAGCCGCGTTGCACGGGAGAATGTGAAAAGTGTTCATATGTAGTAAAAAGCTGAGAAATCCGTCCGTTTTCGTCATTTGTTATCGAATCGACTTAAAGCCAGATCGTCACATTGGCCGCTTTTCTCTCTGAGACGGTTACATTTATCGTCTGCAAAGCTATGTCGCGTGCTGCGGTATGCGGAGACACTAAAAGCACCATAGTGGAACACAGAATAAGCTTCTAAGTTGAAGCAATGGCCAGTAAGAAGTAGTACAATTCAAGTTTTGGCTATCGATTATTGATCCTTAGCTGGCTTTGGTGCCTTGGACATGAGGTCGAACCTCAAAATTTTGCTTGAAAGAAGGACTAGTAGCTGCGTTGCACGGGAGTATGTGAAAAGGGTTCATATGTAGTAAAAACCTGAGAAATCCGTCCGTTTTCGTCATTTGTTATCGAAACGACTTAAAGCCAGATCGTCACTATGGCCGCTTTTCTCTCTGAAATGGTTACGTTTATCGTCTGCAAAGCTATGTCACGTGCTGCGGTATGCGGAGACACTAAAAGCACCATAGTAGAACACAGAAGAAGCTTCTAAGTTGAAGCAATAAAAAGTAACAAGTAGTACAATTCAAGTATTAGTTGTCGATTATTCACTTTTTAGCCGGCTTTATTGGCTTGGACATGACCTAGTACCTAAAGATTTTGCATGAAAGGAGGACTTGCAGCTGCGTTGCACGGGAGAATGTGAAAAGTGTTCATATGTAGCAAAAACCTGAGAAATCCGTCCGTTTTCGTCATTTGTTATCGAATCGACTTAAAGCCAGATCGTCACATTGGCCGCTTTTCTCTCTGAGACGGTTACATTTATCGTCTGCAAAGCTACGTCGCGTGCTGCGGTATGCGGAGACACTAAAAGCACCATAGTAGAACACAGAAGAAGCTTCTAAGTTGAAGTAATAGCCGGTAAGAAGTAGTACAATTCAAGTTTTAGGCGTCGATTATTCACTTTTTAGCCAGTTTTGGTGGCTTGGACATGACCTAGGACCTTAAGATTTTGCATGAAAGGAGGACTAGCAGCCGCGTTGCACGGGAGAATGTGAAAAGTGTTCATATGTAGTAAAAACCTGAGAAATCCGTCCGTTTTCGTCTTTTGTTATCGAATCGACTTAAAGCCAGATCGTCACATTGGCCGTTTTTCTCTCTGAGACGGTTACATTTATCGTCTGCAAAGCTATGTCGCATGCTGCGGTATGCGGAGACACTAAAAGCAGCATAGTAGAACACAGAAGAAGCTTCTAAGTTGAAGTAATAGCCAGTAAGAATTAGTACAATTCAAGTTTTAGGCGTCGATTATTCACTTTTTAGCCAGTTTGGTGGCTTGGACATGACCTAGGACCTTAAGATTTTGCATGAAAGGAGGACTAGTAGAAGCGTTGCACGGGAGAATGTGAGAGGTGTTCATATGTAGTAAAAACCTGAGAAATCCGTCCGTTTTCGTCATTTGTTATCGAATCGACTTAAAGCCAGATCGTCACATTGGCCGCTTTTCTCTCTGAGACGGTTACATTTATCGTCTGCAAAGCTATGTCGCGTGCTGCGGTATGCGGTGACACTAAAAGCACCATAGTAGAACACAGAAGAAGCTCCTATGTTGTAGTAATAGCCAGTAAGAAGTAGTACAATTCAAGTTTTAGGCGTCGATTATTCACTTTTTAGCCGTCTTTGGTGGCTTGGACATGACCTAGGACCTTAAGATTTTGCATGAAAGGAGGACTAGCAGCCGCGTTGCACGGGAGAATGTGAAAAGTTTTCATATGTAGTAAAAACCTGAGAAATCCTTCCGTTTTCGTCATTTGTTATAGAATCGACTTAAAGCCAGATCGTCACATTCGCCGCTTTTCTCTCTGAGACGGTTACATTCATCGTCTGCAAAGCTATGTCGCGTGCTGCGGTATGCGGAGACCTTAAAAGCACCATAGTAGAACACAGAATAAGCTTCTAAGTTGAAGCAATGGTCAGTAAGAAGTAGTACAATTCATGTTTTTGTTATCGATTATTGATTTTTAGCCGGCTTTGGTGCCTTGGACATGAGGTCGAACCTTAAGATTTTGCATGAAAGGAGGACTAGCAGCTGGGTTGCACGGGAGATTGTGAAAAGGGTTCATATGTAGTAAAAACCTGAGAAATCCGTCCGTTTTCTTCATTTGTTATCGAATCTACTTAAAGCCAGATCATCACATTGGCCGCATTTCTCTCTGAAACCGTTACGTTTATCGTCTGCAAAGCTATCTCACGTGCTGCGGTATGCGGAGACACTAAAAGCACCATAGTGGAACACAGAAGAAGCTTCTAAGTTGAAGTAATAGCCGGTAAGACGTAGTACAATTCAAGTTTTAGGCGTCGATTATTCACTTTTTAGCCAGTTTTGGTGGCTTGGACATGACCTAGGACCTTAAGATCTTGCATGAAAGGAGGACTAGCAGCCGCGTTGCATGGGAGAATGTGAAAAGTGTTCATATGTAGTAAAAACCTGAGAAATCCGTCCGTTTTCGTCATTTGTTATCGAATCGACTTAAAGCCAGATCGTCACATTGGCCGCTTTTCTCTCTGAGACGGTTACATTTATCGTCTGCAAAGCTATGTCGCGTGCTGCGGTATGCGGAGACACTAAAAGCACCATAGTATTACACAGAAGAAGCTTCTAAGCTGAAGCAATAGCCATAAGAAGCAGTACAATTCAAGTTTTGGTTATCGATTATTCACTTTTTAGGCGGCTTTGGTGCCTTGGACAATGGGTGGAACCATATGATTTTGCATGAAAGGAGGACTAGCAGCCGCGTTGCACGGGAAAATGTGAAAAGCGTTCATATGTAGTAAAAACCTGAGAAATCCGCCCGTTTTCGTCAATTGTTATCGAATCTACTTAAAGCCAGATCATCACATTGGCCGCTCTTCTCTCTGAATCGGTTACATTTATCGTCTTCAAAGCTATGTCGCGTGCTGCGGTATGCGGAGATACTAAAAGCACCATAGTAGAACACAGAATAAGCTTCTAAGTTGAAGCAATAGCCAGTAAGAAGTAGTACAATTCAAGTTCTAGTTGTCGATTATTCACATTTTAGCCGGCTTTGGTGGCTTGGACATGACCTGGGACCTTAATATTTTGCATGAAAGGAGGACTAGCAGCCGCGGTGCACGGGAGAATGTGAAAAGTGTTCATATGTAGTAAAAACCTGAGAAATCCGTCCGTTTTCGTCATTTGTTATCGAATCGACTTAAAGCCAGATCGACACTATTGCCGCTTTTCTCTCTGAGACGGCTACGTTTAACGTCTGCAAAACTATGTCACGTCCTGCGGTATGCGGAGACACTAAAAGCACCATAGTAGAACACAGAAGAAGCTTCTAAGTTGAAGCAATAGCCATAAGAAGCAGTACAATTCAAGTTTTGGTTATCGATTATAGTTTTTTAGCGGCTTTGGTGCCTTGGACAAGAGGTGGAACCTTAAGATTTTGCATGAAAGGAGGACTAGCAGCTGCGTTGCACGGGAGAATGTGAAAAGTGTTCATATGTAGTAAATACCTGAGAAATCCGTCCGTTTTCGTCATTTGCTATCGAATCGACTTAAAGCCAGATCGTCACATTGGCCGCTTTTCTCTCTGAGAAGGTTACATTTATCGTTTGCAAAGCTATGTCGCGTGCTGCGGTATGCAGAGACGCTAAAAGCACCATAGTAGAACACAGAAGAAGCTTCTATGTTGAAGTAATAGCCATAAGAAGTAGTACAATTCAAGTTTTAGGCGTCGATTATTCACTTTTTAGCAGGCTTTGGTGGCTTGGACATGACCTAGGACCTTAAGATTTTGCATGAAAGGAGGACTTGCAGCCGCGTTGCACGGGAGAATGTGAAAAGTGTTCATATGTACTAAAAACCTGAGAAATCCGTCCGTTTTCGTCATTTGTTATCGAATCGACTTAAAGCCAGATCGTTACATTGACGCTTTTCTCTCTGAGACGGTTACATTTATCGTCTGCAAAGCTATGTCGCGTGCTGCGGTATGCGGAGACACTAAAAGCACCATAGTAGAACACAGAAGAAGCTTCTAGGTTGAAGTAATAGCCAGTAAGAAGTAGTACAATTCAAGTTTTAGGCGTCGATTATTCACTTTTTAGAAAGTTTTGGTGGCTTGGACATGACCTAGGACCTTAAGATTTTGCGTGATAGGAGGACTGGTAGCCGCGTTGCACGGGAGAATGTGAAAGGTGTTCATATGTAGTAAAAACCTGAGAAATCCGTCCGTTTTCGTCATTTGTTATCGAATCGACTTAAAGCCAGATCGTCACATTGGCCGCTTTTCTCTCTGAGACGGTTACATTTATCGTCTGCAAAGCAATGTCGCGTGCTGCGGTATGCGGAGACACTAAAAGCACCATTGTAGAACACAGAAGAAGCTTCTAAGTTGAAGCAATAGCCATAAGAAGCAGTACAATTCAAGTTTTGGTTACCGATTATTGATTTTTAGCCGGCTTTGGTGCCTTGGACATGAGGTGGAACCTTAAGATTTTGCATGAAAGAAGGACTCGCAGCTGCGTTGCACGGGAGAATGTGAAAAGGGTTCATATGTCGCAAAAACCTGAGAAATCCGCCCGTTTTCGTCATTTGTTACCGAATCTACTTAAAGCCAGATCGTCACATTGGCCGCTCTTCTCTCTGAATCGGTTACATTTATCGTCCTCAAAGCTATGTCGGGTGCTGCGGTATGCGGAGACCTTAAAAGCACCATAGTAGAACACAGAATAAGCTTCTAAGTTGAAGCAATGGTCAGTAAGAAGTAGTACAATTCAATGTTTTGGTTATCTATTATTGATTTTTAGCCGGCTTTGGTGCCTTGGACATGAGGTGGAACCTTAAGATTTTGCTTGAAAGGAGGACTAGCAGCCGCGTTGCACGGGAGAATGTGAAAAGGGTTCGCATGTAGTAAAAACCTCAGAAATCCGTCCGTTTTCGTCATTTGTTATCGAATCGACTTAAAGCCAGATCGTCACTATGGCCGCTTTTCTCTCTGAAACGGTTACGTTTATCGTCTACAAAGCTATGTCACGTGTTGCGGTATGTTTTGGTTATCTATTATTGATTTTTAGCCGGCTTTGGTGCCTTGGACATGAGGTGGAACCTTAAGATTTTGCTTGAAAGGAGGACTAGCAGCCGCGTTGCACGGGAGAATGTGAAAAGGGTTCGCATGTAGTAAAAACCTCAGAAATCCGTCCGTTTTCGCCATTTGTTATCGAATCGACTTAAAGCCAGATCGTCACTATGGCCGCTTTTCTCTCTGAAACGGTTACGTTTATCGTCTACAAAGCTATGTCACGTGTTGCGGTATGCGGAGACACTAAAAGCACCATAGTAGAACACAGAAGAAGCTTCTAAGTTGAAGTAATAGCCAGTAAGAAGTAGTACAATTCAAGTTTTAGGCGTCGATTATTCACTTTTTAGCCGGCTTTGGACATGACCTAGGACCTTAAGATTTTGCATGAAAGGAGGACTAGCAGTCGCGTTGCACGGGAGAATGTGAAAAAGTGTTCATATGTACTAAAAAACTGAGAAATCCGTCCGTTTTCGTCATTTGTTATCGAATCGACTTAAACCCAGATCGCCACATTGGCCGCTTTTCTCTCTGAGACGGTTACATTTATCGTCTGCAAAGCTATGTCGCGTGCTGCGGTATGCGGAGACACTAAAAGCACCATAGTAGAGCACAGAAGAAGCTTCTAAGTTGAAGCAATAGCCATAAGAAGCAGTACAATTCAAGTTTTGGTTATCGATTATTGTTTTTTAGCGGCTTTGGTGCCTTGGACAAGAGGTGGAACCTTAAGATTTTGCATGAAAGGAGGACTAGCAGCCGCGTTGCACGGGAGAATGTAAAAAGGGTTCATATGTATTAAAAACCTGAGAAATCCCCCCGTTTTCGTCATTTGTTATCTAATCAACTTAAAGCCAGATCGTCACATTGGCCACTCTTCTCTCTGGGTCGGTTACATTTATCGTCTGCAAAGCTATGTCGCGTGCTGCGGTATGCGGAGACACTAAAAGCACCATAGTAGAACACAGAAGAAGCTTCTAAGTTGAAGCAATAAAAAGTAACAAGTAGTACAATTCAATATTAGTTGTCGATTATTCACTTTTTAGGCGGCTTTATTGGCTTGGACATGACCTAGTACCTTACGATTTTGCATGAACGGAGGACTAGCAGCCGCGTTCCACGGGAGAATGTTAAAAGTGTTCATATGTAGTAAAAACCTGAGAAATCCGTCCGTTTTCGTCATTTGTTATCGAATCGACTTAAAGCCAGATCGTCACATTGGCCGCTTTTCTCTCTGAGACGGTTACATTTATCGTCTGCAAAGCAATGTCGCGTGCTGCGGTATGCGGAGACACTAAAAGCACCATAGTAGAACACAGAAGAAGCTTCTAAGTGGAAGTAATAGCCATAAGAAGCAGTACAATTCAAGTTTTGGTTATGGATTATTGTTTTTAGCGGCTTTGGTGCCTTGGACATGAGGTGGAACCTTAAGATTTTGCATGAAAGGAGGTCTAGCAGCTGCGTTGCACGGGAGAATGTGAAAAGGGTTCATATGTAGCAAAAACCTGAGAAATCCGCCCGTTTTCGTCTTTTGTTATCTAATCTACTTAAAGCCAGATCGTCACATTGGCCGCTCTTCTCTCTGAATCGGTTACATTCATCGTCTGCTATGTCGCGTGCTGCGGTATGCGGAGACACTAAGAGCACCATAGTAGAACACAGAGGAAGCTTCTAAGTTGAAGTAATAGCCAGTAAGAAGTAGTACAATTCAAGTATTAGTTGTCGATTATTCACTTTTTAGCCAGTTTTGGTGGCTTGAACATGACCTAGGACCTTAAGAGTTTGCATGAAAAGAGGACTGGTAGCCGCGTTGCACGGGAGAATGTGAAAGGTGTTCATTTGTAGTAAAAACCTGAGAAATCCGTCCGTTTTCGTCTTTTGTTATCGAATCGACTTAAAGCCAGATCGTCACATTGGCCACTTTTCTCTCTGAGACGGTTACATTTATCGTCTGCAAAGCAATGTCGCGTGCTGCGGTATGCGGAGACACTGAAAGCACCACAGTAGAACACTCAAGAAGCTTCTAAGTTGAAGCAATAGCCATAAGAAGCAGTACAGTTCAAGTTTTGGTTATCGATTATTGATTTTTAGCCGGCTTTGGTGCCTTGGATATGAGGTGGAACATTAAGATTTTGCATGAAAGGAGGACTAGCAGCCGCGGTGCACGGGAGAATGTGAAAAGTGTTCATATGTAGTAAAAACCTGAGAAATCCGTCCGTTTTCGTAATTTGTTATCGAATCGACTTAAAGCCAGATAGTCATATTGGCCGCTTTTCGCTCTGAGACGGTTACATTTATCGTCTGCAAAGCTATGTCGCGTGCTGCGGTATGCGGAGACACTAAAAGCACCATAGTAGAACACAGAATAAGCTTCTAAGTTGAAGCAATGGCCAGTGAGAAGTAGTACAATTCAAGTTTTGGTTATCGATTATTGATTTTTAGCCGGCTTTGGTGCCTTGGACAGGAGGTGGAACCTTAAGATTTTGCATGAAAGGTGGACTAGCAGCTGCGTTGCATCTGAGAATGTGAAAAGGGTTCATATGTAGTAAAAACCTGAGAAATCCGTCCGTTTTCGTCATTTGTTATCGAATCGACTTAAAGCCAGATCGTCACATAGGCCGCTCTTCTCTCTGAAACGGTTACGTTTATCGTCTGCAAAGCTATGTCGCGTGCTGCGGTATGCGGAGACACTAAAAGCACCATAGTAGAACACAGATGAAGCTTCGAAGTTGAAGCAATGGCCAGTAAGAAGTAGTACAATTCAAGTTTAGGTTCCGGATAATTGATTTTTAGCCGGCTTTGGTGCCTTGGACATGAGGTGGAACCTGAAGATTTTGCATCAAAGGAGGACTAGCAGCTGCGTTGCACGGGAGAATGTGAAAAGGGTTCATATGTAGTAAAAAGCTGAGAAATCCGACCGTTTTCGTCATTTGTTATCGAATCGACTTAAAGCCAGATCGTCACATTGGCCGCTCTTCTGTCTGAAACGGTTACATTTATCGTCTGCAAAGCTATGTCGCGTGCTGCGGTATGCGGAGATGCTAAAAGCACCATAGTAGAACATAGGACAAGCTTCTAAGTTGAAGCAATAGCCAGTAAGAAGTAGTGCAATTCAAGTTTTAGTTGTCGATTATTCACTTTTTAGCCGGCTTTGGTGGCTTGGACAGGACCTAGGACCTTAAGATTTTGCATGAAAGGAGGACTTGCAGCCGCGTTGCACGGGAGAATGTGAAAAGTGTTCATATGTAGTAAAAACCTGAAAAATCCGTCCGTTTTCGTCATTTGTTACTGAATCGACTTAAAGCCAGATCGTCACATTGGCCGCTCTTCTGCTGAAAAGGTTACATTTATCGTCTGCAAAGCTATGTCGCGTGCTGCGGTATGCGAAGACACTAAAAGCACCATAGTAGAACACAGAAGAAGCTTCTAAGTTGAAGCAGTAGCCAGTAAGAAGTAGTACATTTCAAGTTTTAGTTGTCGATTATTCACTTTTTAGCCGGCTTTCGTGGCTTGGACATAAACTTGGACCTTAAGATTTTGCATGAAAGGAGGACTAGCAGCCGCGTTGCACGGGAGAATGTGAAAAGTGTTCATATGTAGTAAAAAGCTGAGAAATCCGTCCGTTTTCGTCATTTGTTATCGAATCGACTTAAAGCCAGATCGTCACATTGGCCGCTCTTCTGTCTGAAACGGTTACATTTATCGTCTGCAAAGCTATGTCGCGCGCTGCGGTATGCAGAGACACTCAAAGTTCAGTAGTAGAACACAGAAGAAACTTCTAAGTTGAGGTAATAGCCAGTAAGAGGTAGTACAATTCAAGTTTTAGTTGTCGATTATTCACATTTTAGCCGGCATTGGTGGCTTGGACATGATCTAGGACCATAAGATTTATCATGAAAGGAGGACTAGCAGCCGCGTTGCATGGGAGAATGTGAAAAGTTTTCATATGTAGTAAAAACCTGAGAAATCCGCCCGTTTTCGTCATTTGTTATCGAATCGACTTGAAGCCAGATCGTCACATTGGCCGCTTTTCTCTCTGAGACGGTTACATTTATAGTCTGCAAAGCTATGTCGCGTGCTGCGGTATGTGGAGACACTAAAAGCACCATAGTAAAACACAGAAGAGGCTTCTAAGTTAACGTAAAAGCCAGTAAGAAGTAGTACAATTCAAGTTTTCGTTATCGATTATTGACATTTTAGCTGGCTTTGGTGCCTTGGCCATGAGCTAGGACCTTAACATTTTGCATGAAAGGAGCACTAGCAGCCGCGTTGCAAGGGAGAATGTGAAAAGTGTTCATATGTAGTAAAAACCTGAGAAATCCGTCCGTTTTCGTCATTTGTTATCGAATCGACTTAAAATTAGATCGTCACATTGGCCGCTCTTCTCTCTTAGACGGTTGTACTTATCGTTTGCAAAGCTATGTCGCGTGCTGCGGTATGCGGAGACACTAAAAGCACCGTAGTAGAACACAGAAGAAGCTTCTAAGTTGAAGTAATAGCCAGTAAGCAGTAGTACAATTCAAGCTTTAGTTGTCGATTATTCACTTTTTAGCCGGCATTGGTGGCTTGGACATGACCTAGGACCATAAGATTTTGTATGAAAGGAGGACTTGCAGCCGCGTTGCACGGGAGAATGTGAAAAGTGTTCATATGTAGTAAAAAAATGAGAAATCCGTCCGTTTTCGTCATTTGTTATCGAATCGACTTGAAGGAAGATCGTCACATTGGCCATTCTTCTCTCTAAAACGGTTACATTTATCGTCTGCAAAGATATGTCGCGTGCTGCGGTAAGCCGAAACACTAAAAGCACCATAGTAGAACACAGAAGAAGCTTCTAAGTTTAAGTAATGGCCAGTAAGAAGTAGTACAATTCAAGTTTTAGTTGTCGATTATTCACTTTTTAGCCCGCATTGGTGGCTTGGACATGACCTAGGACCATAAGATTTTGCATGAAAGGAGGACTTGCAGCCGCGTTGCACGGGAGGATGTGAAATGTGTTCATATGTAGTAAAAACATGAGAAATCCCTCCGTTTTCGTCATTTGTTATCGAATCGACTTAAAGCCAGATCGTCACATTGGCCGCTTTTCTCTCTGAGACGGTTACATTTATCGTCTGCAAAGCTATGTCGCGTGCTGCAATATGCGGAGACACTAAGAGCACCATAGAACACAGATGAAGCTTCTAAGTTGAAGTAATAGCCAGTAAGAAGTAGTACAATTCAAATTTTAGTTGTCGATTATTCACTTTTTAGCCGGCTTTGGTGGCTTGGACATGACCTAGGACCTTAAGATTTTGCATGAAAGGAGGACTTGCAGCCGCGTTGCACGGGATAATGTGAAAAGTGTTCATATGTAGGAAAAACCTGAGAAATCCGTCCGTTTTCGTCATTTGTTATCGAATCGACTTAAAGCCAGATCGTCACATTGGCCGCTTTTCTCTCTGAAACGGTTACATTTATCGTCTGCAAAGCTATGTCGCGTGCTGCGGTATGCGGAGACACTAAAAGAACCATAGTAGAACACAGAATAAGCTTCTAAGTTGAAGTAATAGCCAGTAAGAAGTAGTACAATTCAAGTTGTAGTTGTCGATTATTCACTTTTTAGCCGGCTTTGGTGGCTTGGACATGACCTAGGACCTTTCGATTTTGCTTGAAAGGAGGACTAGCAGCCCCGTTGCACGGGAGAATGTGAAAAGTGTTCATATGTAGTAAAAACCTGAGAAATCCGACCGTTTTCGTCATTTGTTATCGAATCGACTTAAAGCCAGATCGTCACATTGGCCGCTCTTCTCTCTGAAACGGTTATATTTATCGTCTGCAAAAGCTATGTCGCGTGCTGCGGTATGCGGAAACACTAAAAGCACCATAGTAGAATACAGAAGAACCTTCTAAGTTGCAGTAATAGCCAGTAAGAAATAGTACAATTCAAGTTTTAGTTGTCGATTATTCACTTTTTAGCCGGCTTTCGTGGCTTGGACATAAACTAGGACCTTAAGATTTTGTATGAAAGGAGGACTAGCAGCCGCGTTGCACGGGAGAGTGTGAAAAGTGTTCATATGTAGTAAAAAGCTGAGAAATCCGTCCGTTTTCGTCATTTGTTATCGAATCGACTTAAAGCCAGGTCGTCACATTGGCCGCTCTTCCCTCTTAGACGGTTGTACTTATCGTTTGCAAAGCTATGTCGCGTGCTGCGGTATGCGGAGACACTAAAAGTTCAGTAGTAGAACACAGATGAAACTTCTAAGTTGATGTAATAGAAAGCAAGAAGTAGTACAAGTCAAGTTATAGGTATCGATTATTCACTTTTTAGCCGGATTTGGTGGCTTGGACATGACCTAGGACCTTAAGAGTTTGCTTGAAAGGAGGACTTGCAGCCGCGTTGCACGGGAGAATGTGAAAAGTGTTCATATGAAGTAAAAACATGAGAAATCCGTCCGTTTTCGTCATTTGTTATCGAATCGACTTAAAGCCAGATCGTCACATTGGCCGCTTTTCTCTCTGAGACGGTTACACGTATCGTCTGCAAAGCTATGTCGCGTGGTGCAATATGCGGAGACACTAAGAGCACCACAGAACACAGAAGAAGCTTCAAAGTCGAAGTAATAGCCAGTAAGAAGTAGTACAATTCAAATTTTAGTTGTCGATTATTCACTTTTTAGCCGGCTTTGGTGGCTTGGACATGACCTAGGACCTTAAGATTTTGCATGAAAGGAGGACTTGCAGCCGCGTTGCACGGGATAATGTGAAAAGTGTTCATATGTAGGAAAAACCTGAGAAATCCGTCCGTTTTCGTCATTTGTTATCGTATCGACTTAAAGCCAGATCGTCACATTGGCCGCTTTTCTCTCTGACACGGTTACATTTATCGTCTGCAAAGCTATGTCGCGTGCTGCGGTATGCGGAGGCACTAAAAGAACCATAGTAGAACACAGAATAAGCTTCTAAGTTGAAGTAATAGCCAGTAAGAAGTAGTACAATTCAAGTTGTAGTTGTCGATCATTCCCTTTTTAGCCGGCTTTGGTGGCTTGGACATGACCTAGGACCTTAAGATTTTGCTTGAAAGGAGGACTAGCAGCCGCGTTGCACGGGAGAATGTGAAAAGTGTTCATATGTAGTAAAAACCTGAGAAATCCTTCCGTTTTCGTCATTTGTTACCGAATCGACTTAAAGCCAGATCGTCACATTGGCAGCTTTTCTCTCTGAGACGGTTACATTTATCGTCTGCAAATCTATGTCGCCTGCTGCGGTATGCGGAGACACTAAAAGCACCATAGTAGAACACAGAAGAAGCTTCTAAGTTGAAGTAATAGCCGGTAAGAAGTAGTACAATTCAAGTTTTAGTTGTCGATTATTCACATTTTAGCCGGCTTTGGTGGCTTGGACATGACCTAGGACCTTAAGATTTTGCATGAAAGGAGGACTTGCAGCCGCGTTGCACGGGAGAATGTGAAAAGTGTTCATATGTAGTAAAAACCTAAGAAATCCGTCCGTTTTCGTAATTTGTTATCGAATCGACTTAAAGCCAGATCGTCACATTGGCCGCTTTTCTCTCAGAGACGGTTACATTTATCGTCTGCAAACCTATGTCGCGTGCTGCGGTATGCGGACACACTAAAAGCACCATAGTAGAACACAGAAGAAGCGTCTAAGTTGAAGTAATAGCAAGTAAGAAGTAGTACAATTCTAGTATTAGTTCTCGATTATTCACATTTTACCCGGCTTTGGTGGCTTGGACATGACCTAGGACCTTAAGATTTTGCTTGAAAGGAGGACTTGCAGCCGCGTTGCACGGGAGAATGTGAAAAGTGTTCATATGAAGTAAAAACATGAGAAATCCGTCCGTTTTCGTCATTTGTTATCGAATCGACTTAAAGCCAGATCGTCACATTGGCCGCTTTTCTCTCTGAGACGGTTACACGTATCGTCTACAAAGCTATGTCGCGTGCTGCAATATGCGGAGACACTAAGAGCACCACAGAACACAGAAGAAGCTTCTAAGTTGAAGTAATAGCCAGTAAGAAGTAGTACAATTCAAATTTTAGTTGTCGATTATTCACTTTTTAGCCGGCTTTGGTGGCTTGGACATGACCTAGGACCTTAAGATTTTGCATGAAAGGAGGACTAGCAGCCGCGTTGCACGGGAGAATGTGAAAAGTGTTCATATGTAGTAAAAACCTGAGAAATCCGTCCGTTTTCCTCATTTGTTATCGAATCGACTTAAAGCCAGATCGTCACATTGGCCGCTTTTCTCTCTGACACGGTTACATTTACCGTCTGCAAAGCTATGTCGCGTGCTGCGGTATGCGGAGACACTAAAAGCACCATAGTAGAACACAGATGAAGCTTCAAAGTTGAAGTAATAGCCAGTAAGAAGTAGTACAATTCAGATATTAGTTGTCGATTATTCACTTTTTAGCCGGCTTTGGTGGCTTGGACATGGCCTATGACCTTAAGATTTTGCATGAAAGGAGGACTAGCAGTCGCTTTGCACGGGAGAATGTGAAAAGTGTTCATATGTAGTAAAAACCTGAGAAATCCGTCCGTTTTCGTCATTTGTTATCGAATCGACTTAAAGCCAGATCGTCATATTGGCCGCTTTTCTCTCTGAGACGGTTACATTTATCGTCTGCAAAGCTATGTGGCCTGCTGCGGTATGCGGAGACACTAAAAGCACCATAGTAGAACACAGAAGAAGCTTCTAAGTTGAAGCAATAGCCAGTAAGAAGCAGTACAATTCAGGTTTTGGTTATCGATTATTGATTTTTAGCCGGCTTTGGTGCCATGGACATGAGGTGGAACCTTAAGATTTTGCATGAAAGGAGAACTAGCAGCCGCGTTGCATGGGAGAATGTGAAAAGTGTTCATATGTAGGAAAAACCTGAGAAATCCGTCCGTTTTCGTCTTTTGTTATCGAATCGACTTAAAGCCAGATCGCCACATTGGCCACTTTTCTCTCTGAGAAGGTTTCATTTATTGTCTGCAATGCTATGTCGCGTGCTGCGGTATGCGGAGACACTAAAAGCACCATAGTGGAACACAGAAGAAACTTGTATGTTGAAGTAATAGCCAGTAAGAAGTAGTACAATTCAAGTTTTAGTTATCGATTATTCACTTTTTAGCCGGCTTTGGTGGCTTGGACATGACCTAGGACCTTAAGATTTTGCATGAAAAGAGTACTTGCAGCCGCGTTGCACGGGAAATGTGAAATGTGTTCATATGTACCAAAAACCTGAGAAATCCGCCCGTTTTCGTCATTTGTTATCGAATCTACTTAAAGCCAGATCGTCACCTTGGCCGCTCTTCTCTCTGAATCGGTTACATTTATCGTCTGCAAAGCTATGTCGCGTGCTGCAGTATGCGGAAACACTAAAAGCACCATAGTAGAACACAGAAGAAGCTTCTAAGTTGAAGTGATAGCCAGTAAGAAGTAGTACAATTCAAGTTTTAGTTGTCGATTATTCACTTTTTAGCCGGCTTTGGTGGCTATGACATGACCTAGGACCATAAGATTTTGCATGAAAGGAGGACTAGCAGCCGCGTTGCACGGGAGAATGTGAAAAGTGTTCATATGTAGTAAAAACCTGAGAAATCCGTCCGTTTTCGTCATTTGTTATCGAATCGACTTAAAGTTATATCGTCACATTGGCCGCTTTTCTCTCTGAGACGGTTACATTTATCGTCTGCAAAGCTATGTCGCGTGCTGCGGGATGCGGAGACACTAGAAGAACCATAGTAGAACACAGAAGAAGCTTCTAAGTTGAAGCAATAGCCAGCAAGAAGTAGTACAATTCAAGTTTTAGGCGTCGATTATTCACTTTTTAGACGGCTTTTGTGGCTTGGACATCACCTAGGACGTTAAAATTTTGCATGGAAGGAGGACTGGCAGCCGCGTTGCAAGGGGGAATGTGAAAAGTGTTCATATGTAGTAAAAACGTGAGAAATCCGTCCGTTTTCGTCATTTGTTATCGAATCGACTTAAAGCCAGATCGTCACATTGGCCGCTTTTCTCTCTGAGACGGTTACATTTATCGTCTGCAAAGCTATGTCGAATGCTGCGGTGTGCGGAGACACTAAAAGCACCATAGTAGAACACAGAAGAATCTTCTAAGTTGAAGTAATAGCCAGTAAGAAGTAGTACAATTCAAGTTTTAGTTGTCGATTATTCACTTTTTAGCCGGCTTTGGCGGCTTGGACATGACCTAGGACCATAAGATTTTGCATGAAAGGAGGACTAGCAGCCGCGTTGCACGGGAGAATGTGAAAAGTGTTCATATGTTGGAAAAACCTGCGAAATCCGTCCGTTTTCGTCATTTGTTACCGAATCGACTTAAAGCCAGATCGTCACATTGGCCGCTCTTCTCTCTGAAACGGTTACACTTATCGTCTGCAAAGCTATGTCGCGTGCTGCGGTGTGCGGATACACTAAAAGCACATAGTAGAACACAGAAGAAGCTTCTAAGTTGACGTAATAGCTAGTAAGAAGTAGTACAATTCAAGTTTTAATTATCGATTATTGACATTTTAGCTGGCTTTGGTGCCTTGGCCATGAGCTAGGACCTTAAGATTTTGCATGAAAGGAGGACTAGCAGCCGCGTTGCATGGGAGAATGTGAAAAGTGTTCATATGTAGTAAAAACCTGAGAAATCCGTCCGTTTTCGTCATTTGTTATCGAATCGACTTAAAGCCAGATCGTCACATTGGCCGCTTTTCTCTCTGAGACGGTTACATTTATCGTCTGCAAAGCTATGTCGCGTGCTGCGGGATGCGGAGACACTAAAAGAACCATAGTAGAACACAGAAGAAGCTTCTAAGTTGAAGCAATAGCCAGTAAGAAGTAGTACAATTCAAGTTTTAGTTGTCGATTATTCACTTTTTAGACGGCTTTGGTGGCTTGGACACCACCTAGGACGTTAAAATTTTGCATGAAAGGAGGACTTGCAGCCGCGTTGCACGGGATAATGTGAAAAGTGTTCATATGTAGGAAAAACCTGAAAAATCCGTCCGTTTTCGTCATTTGTTATCGAATCGACTTAAAGCCATATCGTCACATTGGCCGCTTTTCTCTCTGACACGGTTACATTTATCGTCTGCAAAGCTATGTCACGTGCTGCGGTATGCGGAGGCACTAAAAGAACCATAGTAGAACACAGAATAAGCTTCTAAGTTGAAGTAATAGCCAGTAAGAAGTAGTACAATTCAAGTTGTAGTTGTCGATTATTCACTTTTTAGCCGGCTTTGGTGGCTTGGACATGACTTAGGACCTTAAGATTTTGCTTGAAAGGAGGACTAGCAGCCGCGTTGCATGGGAGAATGTGAAAAGTGTTCATATGTAGTAAAAACCTGAGAAATCCGTCCGTTTTCGTCATTTGTTACCGAATCGACTTAAAGCCAGATCGTCACATTGGCCGCTCTTCTCTCTGAAACGGTTACATTTATCGTCTGCAAAGCTATGTCGCGTGCTGCGGTATGCGGAAACACTAAAAGCACCATAGTAGAACACAGAATAAGCTTCTAAGTTGAAGTAATAGCCAGTAAGAAGTAGTACAATTCAAGTTTTAGTTGTCGTTTATTCACATTATAGCCGGCTTTGGTGGCTTGGACATGACCTAGGACCTTAAGATTTTGCATGAAAGGAGGACTTGCAGCCGCGTTGCACGGGAGAATGTGAAAAGTGTTCATATGTAGTAAAAACCTATGAAATCCGTCCGTTTTCGTAATTTGTTATCGAATCGACTTAAAGCCAGATCGTCACATTGGCCGCTTTTCTCTCTGAGACGGTTACATTTATCCTCTGCAAAGCTATGTCGCGTTCTGCGGTATGCAGAGACACTAAAAGCACCATAGTACAACACAGAAGAAGCTTCTAAGTTGAAGTAATAGGCAGTAAGAAGTAGTACAATTCAAGTTTTAGTTGTCGATTATGCGCTTTTTAGCCGGCTTTGGTGGCTTGGACATGACCTAGGACCTTAAGACTTTGCATGAAAGGAGGACTAGCAGCTGCGTTGCACGGGAGAATGTGAAAAGTGTTCATATGTAGTAAAAACCTGAGAAATCCGTCCGTTTTCGTCATTTCTTAAAGAATCGACTTAAAGCCAGATCGTCACAATGGCCGCTTTTCTCTCTGAGACGGTTACATTTATCCCTCTGCAAAGTTATGTCGCGTGCTGCGGTATGCGGAGACACTAAAAGCACCATAGTAGAACACAGAAGAAGCTTCAAAGTTGAAGTAATAGCCAGTAAGAAGTAGTACAATTCAGATATTAGTTGTCGATTATTCACTTTTTAGCCGGCTTTGGTGGCTTGGACATGGCCTATGACCTTAAGATTTTGCATGAAAGGAGGACTAGCAGCCGCGTTGCACGGGAGAATGTGAAAAGTGTTCATATGTAGTAAAAACCTGAGAAATCCGTCCGTTTTCGTCATTTGTTATCGAATCGACTTAAAGTAAGATCGTCACATTGGCCGCTTTTCTCTCTGAGACGGTTACATTTAGCGTCTGCAAAGCTATGTCGCGTGCTGCGGTAAGCAGAAACACTAAAAGCACCATAGTAGAACACAGAAGAAGCTTCTAAGTTGAAGCAATAGCCAGTAAGAAGTAGTACAATTCAAGTTTTAGTTGTCGATTATTCACTTTTTAGACGGCTTTGGTGGCTTGGACATCACCTAGGACGTTAAAATTTTGCATGAAAGGAGGACTGGCAGCCGCGTTGCAAGGGGGAATGTGAAAAGTGTTCATATGTAGTAAAAACGTGAGAAATCCGTCCGTTTTCGTCATTTGTTATCGAATCGACTTAAAGCCAGATCGTCACATTGGCCGCTTTTCTCTCTGAGACGGTTATATTTATCGTCTGCAAAGCTATGTCGCGTGCTGCGGTGTGCGGAGACACTAAAAGCACCATAGTAGAACCCAGAAGAAGCTTCTAAGTTGAAGTAATAGCCAGTAAGAAGTAGTACAATTCAAGTATTAGTTGTCGATTATTCACTTTTTAGCCGGCTTTGGTGGCTATGACATGACCTATGACCATAAGATTTTGCATGAAAGGAGGACTAGCAGCCGCGTTGCACGGGAGAATGTGAAAATGTTCGTATGTAGTAAAAGCCTGAGAAATCCGTCCGTTTTCGTCACTTGTTATCGAATCGACTTAAAGCCAGATCGTCACATTGGCTGCTTTCCTCAATGAGACGGTTACATTTACTGTCTGCAAAGCTATGTCGCGTTCTGCGGTATGCGGAGACACTAAAAGCACCACAGTAGAACACAGAAGAATCTTCTAAGTTGAAGTAATAGCCAGTAAGAAGTAGTACAATTCAAGTTTTAGTTGTCGATTATTCACTTTTTAGCCGGCTTTGGTGGCTTGGACATGACCTAGGACCTCAAGATTTTGCATGAAAGGAGGTCTAACAGCCGAGTTGCATGGGAGAATTTGAAAAGTGTTCATATGTAGTAAAAACCTGAGAAATCCGTACATTTTCGTCATTTGTTATCGAATTGACTTCAAGCCAGATTGACACATTGGCCATTCTTCTCTCTCAAACGGTTACATTTATCGTCTGCAAAGCTATGACGCGTGCTGCGATATGCCGAAACACTAAAAGCACCATAGTAGAACACAGAAGGAGCTTCTAAGTTGAAGTAATAGCCAGTAAGAAGCAGTACAATTCAAGTTTTAGTTGTCGATTATTCGCTTTTTAGCCGGCTTTGGTGGCTTGGACATGCGGTGGAACCTTAAGACTTTGCATGAAAGGAAGACTAGCAGCCGCGTTGCATGGGAGAATTGTGAAAAGTGTTCATATGCAGTAAAAACCTGAGAAATCCGTCCGTTTTCGTCATTTGCTATCGAATCGACTTAAAGCCAGATCGTCTCATTGGCCGCTTTTCTCTCTAGGACGGTTACATTTATCGTTTGCAAAGCTATGTCGCGTGCTGCGGTGTGCGGAGACACTAAAAGCACCATAGTAGAACACAGAAGAAGCTTCTAAGTTGAAGTAATAGCCAGTAAGAAGTAATACAATTCAAGTTTTAGTTGTCGATTATTCACTTTTTAGCCGGCTTTGGTGGATTGGACATGACCTAGGACCTTAGGATTTTGCATGAAAGGAGGACTAGCAGCCGCGTTGCACGGTAGAATGTAAAAAGTGTTCACATGCAGTAAAAACCTGAGAAATCCGTCCGTTTTCGTCATTTGTTATCGAATCGACTTAAAGCCAGATCGTCACATTGGCCATTCTTCTCTCTCAAACGGTTACATTTATCGTCTGCAAAGCTATGTCGCGTGCTACGGTATGCCAAAACACAAATGCACCATAGTAGAAACCAGAAGAAGCTTCTAAGTTGAAGTAATAGCCAGTAAGAAGTAGTACAATTCAAGTATTAGTTGTCGATTATTCACTTTTTAGCCGGCTTTGGTGGCTATGACATGACCTAGGACCATAAGATTTTGCATGAAACGAGGACTAGCAGCCGCGTTGCACGGGAGAATGTGAAAAGTGTTCATATGTAGTAAAACCTGAGAAATCCGTCCGTTTTCGTCATTTGTTATCGAATCGACTTAAAGCCAGATCGTCACATTGGTCTCTTTTCTCTCTGAAACGGTTACACTTATCGTCTGCAAAGCTATGTCGCGTGCTGCGGTATGCGGAGACACTAAAAGCTCCAAAGTAGAACACAGAAGAAGCTTCTAAGTTGAAGTAATAGCCAGTAAGAAGTAGTACAATTCAAGTTTTAGTTGTCGATTATTCACTTTTTAGCCGGCTTTGGTGGCTTGGACATGACCTAGTACCTTAAGATTATCCATTAAAGGAGGACTAGCTGCCGCGTTGCACGGGAGAATGTGAAAGGTGTTCATATGTAGTAAAAACCTGAGAAATCCGTCCGTTTTCGCCATTTGTTATCGAATCGTCTTAAAGCCAGATCGTCACATTGGCCGCTCTTCTCTCTGAAACGGTTACATTTATCGTCTTCAAAGCTATGTCGCGTGCTGCGGTATGCGGAAACACTAAAAGCACCATAGTAGAACACAGAAGAAGCTTCTATGTTGATGTAATAGCCAGTAAGAAGTAGTACCATTCAAGTTTTAGTTGTCGATTATTCACATTTTAGCCGGCTTTGGTGGCTTGGACATGACCTAGGACCTTAAGATTTTGCATGAAAGGAGGACTTGCAGCCGCGTTGCACGGGAGAATGTGAAAAGTGTTCATATGTACTAAAAACCTGAGAAATCCGTCCGTTTTCGTCTTTTGTTATCGAATCGACTTACAGCCAGATCGTCACATTGGCCGCTTTTCTCTCTGAGACGGTTACATTTATCGTCTGCAAAGCTATGTCGCGTGCTGCGGGATGCAGAGACACTAAAAGAACCATAGTAGAACACAGAAGAAGCTTCTAAGTTGAAGCAATAGCCAGCAAGAAGTAGTACAATTACAGTTTTAGTTGTCGATTATTCACTTTTTAGACGGCTTTGGTGGCTTGGACATCACCTAGGACGTTAAAATTTTGCATGAAAGGAGGACTGGCAGCCGCGTTGCAAGGGGGAATGTGAAAAGTGTTCATATGTAGTAAAAACGTGAGAAATCCGTCCGTTTTCGTCATTTGTTATCGAATCGACTTAAAGCCAGATCGTCACATTGGCCGCTTTTCTCTCTGAGACGGTTACATTTATCGTCTGCAAAGCTATGTCGCGTGCTGCGGTGTGCGGAGACACTAAAAGCACCATAGTAGAACACGGAAGAATCTTCTAAGTTGAAGTAATAGCCAGTAAGAAGTAGTACAATTCAAGTTTTAGTTGTCGATTATTCACTTTTTAGACGGCTTTGGTGGCTTGGACATGAACTATGACCATAAGATTTTGCATGAAAGGAGGACTAGCAGCCGCGTTGCACGGGAGAATGTGAAAATGTTAGTATGTAGTAAAAACCTGAGAAATCCGTCCGTTTTCGTCACTTGTTATCGAATCGACTTAAAGCCAGATCGTCACATTGGCTGCTTTCCTCAATGAGACGGTTACATTTATTGTCTGCAAAGCTATGTCGCGTTCTGCGGTATGCGGAGACACTAAAAGCACCACAGTAGAACACAGAAGAATCTTCTAAGTTGAAGTAATAGCCAGTAAGAAGTAGTACAATTCAAGTTTTAGTTGTCGATTATTCACTTTTTAGCCGGCTTTGGTGGCTTGGACATGACCTAGGACCTCAAGATTTTGCATGAAAGGAGGTCTAACAGCCGAGTTGCATGGGAGAATTTGAAAAGTGTTCATATGTAGTAAAAACCTGAGAAATCCGTCCATTTTCGTCATTTGTTATCGAATTGACTTCAAGCCAGATTGACACATTGGCCATTCTTCTCTCTCAAACGGTTACATTTATCGTCTGCAAAGCTATGACGCGTGCTGCGATATGCCGAAACACTAAAAGCACCATAGTAGAACACAGAAGGAGCTTCTAAGTTGAAGTAATAGCCAGTAAGAAGCAGTACAATTCAAGTTTTAGTTGTCGATTATTCGCTTTTTAGCCGGCTTTGGTGGCTTGGACATGCGGTGGAACCTTAAGACTTTGCATGAAAGGAAGACTAGCAGCCGCGTTGCATGGGAGAATTGTGAAAAGTGTTCATATGTAGTAAAAACCTGAGAAATCCGTCCGTTTTCGTCATTTGCTATCGAATCGACTTAAAGCCAGATCGTCTCATTGGCCGCTTTTCTCTCTGAGACGGTTACATTTATCGTTTGCAAAGCTATGTCGCGTGCTGCGGTGTGCGGAGACACTAAAAGCACCATAGTAGAACACAGAAGAAGCTTCTAAGTTGAAGTAATAGCCAGTAAGAAGTAATACAATTCAAGTTTTAGTTGTCGATTATTCACTTTTTAGCCGGCTTTGGTGGATTGGACATGACCTAGGACCTTAGGATTTTGCATGAAAGGAGGACTAGCAGCCGCGTTGCACGGTAGAATGTAAAAAGTGTTCACATGCAGTAAAAACCTCAGAAATCCGTCCGTTTTCGTCATTTGTTATCGAATCGACTTAAAGCCAGATCGTCACATTGGCCATTCTTCTCTCTCAAACGGTTACATTTATCGTCTGCAAAGCTATGTCGCGTGCTACGGTATGCCAAAACACAAAAAGCACCATAGTAGAACCCAGAAGAAGCTTCTAAGTTGAAGTAATAGCCAGTAAGAAGTAGTACAATTCAAGTATTAGTTGTCGATTATTCACTTTTTAGCCGGCTTTGGTGGCTATGACATGACCTAGGACCATAAGATTTTGCATGAAACGAGGACTAGCAGCCGCGTTGCACGGGAGAATGTGAAAGGTGTTCATATGTAGTAAAAACCTGAGTAATCCGTCCGTTTTCGTAATTTGTTATCGAATCGACTTAAAGCCAGATCGTCACATTGGCCGCTTTTCTCTCTGAGACGGTTACATTTATCCTCTGCAAAGCTATGTCGCGTTCTGCGGTATGCAGAGACACTAAAAGCACCATAGTACAACACAGAAGAAGCTTCTAAGTTGAAGTAATAGGCAGTAAGAAGTAGTACAATTCAAGTTTTAGTTGTCGATTATTCGCTTTTTAGCCGGCTTTGGTGGCTTGGACATGACCTAGGACCTTAAGACTTTGCATGAAAGGAGGACTAGCAGCTGCGTTGCACGGAAGAATGTGAAAAGTGTTCATATGTAGTAAAAACCTGAGAAATCCGTCCGTTTTCGTCATTTCTTAAAGAATCGACTTAAAGCCAGATCGTCACAATGGCCGCTTTTCTCTCTGAGACGGTTACATTTATCCCTCTGCAAAGTTATGTCGCGTGCTGCGGTATGCGGAGACACTAAAAGCACCATAGTAGAACACAGAAGAAGCTTCAAAGTTGAAGTAATAGCCAGTAAGAAGTAGTACAATTCCGATATTAGTTGTCGATTATTCACTTTTTAGCCGGCTTTGGTGGCTTGGACATGGCCTATGACCTTAAGATTTTGCATGAAAGGAGGACTAGCAGCCGCGTTGCATGGGAGAATGTGAAAAGTGTTCATATGTAGTAAAAACCTGAGAAATCCGTCCGTTTTCGTCATTTGTTATCGAATCGACTTAAAGTAAGATCGTCACATTGGCCGCTCTTCTCTCTGAAACGGTTGCACTTATCGTCTGCAAAGCTATGTCACGTGCTGCGGTGTGCGGAGACACTAAAAGCACCATAGTAGAACACAGAAGAAGCTTCTAAGTTGACGTAATAGGCAGTAAGAAGTAGTACTATTCAAGTTTAGTTGTCGATTATTCACTTTTTAGCCGGCTTTGGTGGCTTAGACATGACCTACGACCTTACGATTTTGCATGAAAGGAGGACTAGCAGCCGCGTTGCACGGGAGAATGTGAAAAGTGTTCATATGTAGTAAAAACCTGAGAAATCCGTCCGTTTTCGTCATTTGTTATCGAATCGACTTAAAGTAAGATCGTCACATTGGCCGCTTTTCTCTCTGAGACGGTTACATTTATCGTCTGCAAAGCTATGTCGCGTGCTG